>NC_041380.1:602875560-602880819 GCF_002162155.2 Triticum dicoccoides | reverse complement strand
GGGTGCTAGTTTGATTTGTTGGTAGAAGCCCGTATTAGCCCGTAGTGACCCCGTGAGTCTACCATTTTCGCTCGACAAATGGAGCAGTACCGTCACCTGTCCGTGAAGTGGCGAGTTGGGACATGTGTCATGCAATTGCCGAGTGCCATGCCCTTTGACGTTGTTTTCTTACCGACGACAGAGACACATAGTACTCCCCCAAGTACCTTGCACTTTGGCAATAGCCTTGATACTCCAATAGTGCTTGACGGCAGGTGTGTAAATTATGAACCTTCCCCATCACCTCGTCTTTCCTCGATGGCCATCGCTGAGATGTGATCTCTAGCTAAGGTCTCCATGTATGTAGTCCTCAACCCTCTTAAATGTGATGTGGCACTTCATTCTTTCTCTAACAGAACCAACTCGAACATGTGTATATATGTCAATTCATCTGGGCAATTGCATATCGTGGTTAGACTGGGTAGTCGTTTTGCACAATGGTTCCCCCAACAAGTGCCAAGTTTTCATCTGGCTAGTCACTGACGATCATTTTAGAACTACGCGAGGCGGTTTTGACGTCTCCTACACTCCATGCTGAGTTGTCCATCCTGCCCCACAGCTGAAGACGTAGACAATCTTTCTCCTCTCTTTCCCAAGAAGTTTGGGCAGACCTCCAACCATTTGATCCATTACCAGTGCGTGAAACCATCATATATTTGTAGTGTCCCTTTTCTAACACATGCACGAAGACTACAGTATTATTTTTTGGCGGGAACACGAAGACTACAATATACATTGGTGTCACCTAGAACGTTAGGAAACATCGAAAGGATCTTGTCTTCGATGGGATTGATGATCTTGTCCACGAGGATGTTAGGCTCTCTGGTCCAGCATGAATCATTTCCATTTGTAGGTGTAACTCTTTTGATCCACCTTGAACTCGGCCTAACATTTTGTAATATGCTGTGGTGTAAAGTTCATCGATGACATAATGTCCATGGCGGCCTTTGTTTGTACATAGAAAAATCATAAAAAGATGAATCTGAATTGTATCTCTGATTTCAAAATAGTTGAAGTTCTTGGTTTTATACAGGGTTGACGATTTGATCGAACACGTCTCTTCCCCAAAAAATAGCTAGATTGAACTCCTTTTTGCAAGAGAGTCCGCCGACTGCATGAGCTAGGAGATGGGCACGGTGCTAGCCCCTCCACGCCTTGTTGGTGATGTAGGCATGCCATCTGCTTCGGTGCGATGCCATGGATTCTACCGACCATCAAAATATTTATACATATGTATTGCTAGGGTATCTCCGACGGTGTTATCTCAAATCAGACACACTAAATATCCGCGGACACAGATACGGGAGCCGGCCACCCAACCACAAGCACCAAATGTTCGCCCACATATCAAACGTAAATTGAAGAAAAAAGACAAAATTCATGCAAACTGGAGAAAATGGAAGCAAGTTCGATATACTACATTCAAACCAGACAATATTTGAGAAGTTCAACTAAAATTTAGAAAACAAAATGAAACTATGCAAGTTACCGGTCGGTGACCTTGTATGCATGGCCTCCCTGGCCGGCAGCACCTTCGTTGTCATCCGCACCGTCCTCGTTGGCGTCGGAGTCTCGTGGTTATTCCAGCGGCAGTAGGGCGTGTAGGTGCCCCAACAACCCTGATTGGCCTCTGCCTGGAGCTCGCTGTGCAACCATTGGCTTCCTCCGCCGCCTGGCGCAGGGCCGTGTCGGCCAAGAACTCCACCTCGGTTTGCCCGGCCCTGGCCTTGCCCTTGCCGGCAAGGAGGGCGGCGGCACACACGGACTCATCCACAACAATCCTGACAAGTTGGTTTATGAGGTAGAGTTCAGCGCTGCCTGGATGTCTTCGTGGTGGTCCTGGACTAGTCCTCGGCCAAGACGAACAAGAGATTGGGGTCTGCGATCGAGGACCCAGCTTGTGGCAGAAATCACATATTTGACCTGAGGTCCAAATCAAATCACAAACCGATCTCGTTCCGAAAAAATTTCACTCTGCTGACCCTTTCGTGTGGCGCCCGACAGCTGGGCGCCACACACTACTATGCAGCGCCTCTCTCTTGGGCGTCGCACCTCGTGCCAGCGTGGCAGTCCTGGTCCAGTTGCGGCCCCACAGACAGCACTGCAGCGCCTCAGGCTTAGGCGCCACACTTGTAATGTGCAGCGCCTAGCTCTTGGGCGCTGCACAGTCTGTATTCCACTTAGGCTGGCCCCACCCTCTCTCCCATCCCACCCCCACCCCACACACCCCACCCCACACAAACCCTTAGCCTTGCGCCCCTCCTCTCTTTCCCTCCCCCCCTCTCTAATCCTTCTCAAATCTTACAAATCCGAAGTATTTGACCGTGGATTTCGAAGCCAACCCCTCCCTTAAGGTAATCTCCTTCGATCCCCTCGTTTTCATCCATAGAAATTGTCACATTTGCTCAAATCTTGCTACTTTGGGGAAACCCTAGTTTTGGCTTGGATTTGCAAATTTGTATTGAATCATGTTATGTTTCTTTGCTAATTTGGGTTGGTTAGGCTTTCATAGTATGCTAGGGTTAGAGTTATGTGTGTTTGATGTTGGTGTTAGGGTTATGCTATGGTTAGGGTTGTGGTTATTGTTAAGTGGGGGTTAGGGTTATTAATTCATATATATGTTATGGCATATGTATTTTGTGCAAATATTTTTTGTTAAGTACTTACTTGATATATGTGTGTTTTTATTATTGTAGGGATGGGGAGAACATGTGTTTATGTTCATCATGTGGATAAAGATGCCTTTTTGAAAGGCAATGTTGAGCCGGACCCGGATGAGCTTGACATGGTGTTTGAGAGTAGTCCAAGCTATGCGGAGCTCTTGGACCAAGTGAGGAAGGATTTGAATTGGATGGACCCAAGTGACGTTGTTGAGTTCGTGGGAAGGCATAATGTTGGTTTTGGAATGCACATCCGTTGGAAGACAATGCGTGTGAACTCCGAGCAACGTTGGGTTGCATACAAGGAGACGGTTGCCGAATCTCTAGACAAGGCTCTTGAGTTATTTGCCTCCGAGCAACGCATCTTTGGACAAGGTGAAGGAGAAAGATGCCAACATCCCGCCATGTTGGTGTGGAGATGTTTGCAAGGTGAAGGTATCCACCGACCGAAATAAATCATGGACGGAAGGGCGGAGATATTTTGTATGCCCGAACTATGCTTATGATCGTGCACTTCCAACTAACGCCTATGACCAACCACCGGTAAGCTCGAGAAGTAAAATGTTACTATCAAATGTGTGTCAACACTAACAAATTTTTTGTATGCAGTCACCGCCTCCTCTATGCAAGTACTTCACGTGGATAGATCTTGAAGTGCCAGAAGATGTCAAAAAGGATCAATACCAAGATTGTCTTAGGCGGCAACGGCGGTTCGAAGAATCGTTTTGAAGAGGCTTGGAGGAAGAGCGTCGTCAGAAGGAGAGGATGGAGCGAAAGAGACGAGACGAGGAGAGGGCACGCCAAGCGAAACTTGCTCGTGAGGAGGAGAGGGCAAGAAAGCGTGCAAAGACTCGCGAGGCACAAGAGGAGGACTCGGCCCGTGACAAGAAGGGGAAATGGCCTCGCTCTACTCAGTAGGGACTTCGGTTCGGTGCACTCGTCGTGAACTTGTGAGGGCATGTAAGATGTTGGTGAACTATTTTCTAGGGCAAGCTGCCATTTGTCATTTGTAATGAATGTGTCGTGAACCATGTCGTAGTTTGAATTGTCTTAAGTTATGAACTCGTCGGCATAAAATTTTTGTTTGTTCAAATTGTTGTGATGATGCAGTTATTGTAAGTATTGTGATGTTCCGGTGAAATGAATATGATGTCAACTCTGTTTTTGCAGTAAACAACCGTGAAGCGCCCAGAACAAAGGCGCTGCACTGTTCTATGCAGCGCTAAACGGACGGGCATCACATTGTAAAGTGCAGCGCCTTGCTCTGGGGCGCTGCATTATGACTTGGTGATTTTCGTGGATCGTCAGTGCTCAAAGCCTTCTGTGGCCCTATGGGCAGCCATGGCCAGTGAAGCAGCGCCTATGGGACGGGCGCTGCACTGTGAGGTGCAGCTCCTAGGCTTTGGGCGCTGCATAGTACAGTGCAGCGCCTGACTGTCAGGCGCTGCAGTGCAGTGCTGTTAACTGCCAAACTGCAGAAACAGATTCCATTTTGGCAAATATAAATACTGAACAATTCAACTGAACAAAGACAACATCATTTAGGACAAATACTGAACAAAGACAACTAATAATTTGAACATCACATCATTTAGGACAACACAAATACCACAATAGTAAGAGTTCACCAACATATAACATAACCCAACAAGTTCATCAACCTAACGAAATGGCTACAAGAGAGCACTTCCATAGTAACAAACACTAATGCCTTCCGCGCGTGTTCCTGGTGCCACGCCTGCAGGCAATCTTCTTCTTCCTGGATGGACGAGCCACCTCTTCCTGCACTTTCTCCTCCGCCTCCGCCTCCGCCTCATGATCCAAGCTAGTCATCCGCGAGGTCCCTACGACCACCTTTGGGTTGCCTCTGTTGTCAAAGTCGTTGGGCGTGTAGCGGCGTCTGGGCTGCCTAGGCTTGAACACATATGGGTACCGAAGTTGAGCGTCCGCCAAAGTCATGTCATCATCAAGCTCATCGCCCTATCACACAATCAAACAATATGGTTGTCACATCCCTAGTCTGGTATGACCTAGACTAGCTGGTCATTTGTGCATCATGTTTAAATTTCATTTAAATTTGAAATGAGGATTGGTGGAACCCTCATAATCATTTTTGAAAATGACCCAAATAAAAATTTCTCCAAAAGGGTCCAAGAAAATGCTCATGATGCCCTCTAAAAATATTGGACAGAGATAAAAATCAAAACAATATTTTTAGGAGCTCATGGATATTTATTTTGGCCATTTGGATCAATTCGATAAATATTTGCATTGGAAATATATTTCTATATATATGAAATATGGTCCAAAAATTATGTCATTTATAAAGGAGCTCTGGAATAATATATCTAGCTCCTGCAAAAATTGGCATAAGGAAATTAAATGATTTAATATATTTATTAAATCAAAACAAATGTCAGAAAAATTAGAAAACAAAAATAAAAGAAGGAGGGCTTACCTGGGCCTTCCCTCCCCTGCGCAGCCCAGCAGCAGCAGGCCGGCCCAGCCAGGAGGCGGCCCAGCCCGCCTGGCCCCCCCTCCTCTGTCGTCTTCCCCCCCC
>NC_041380.1:602871605-602874973 GCF_002162155.2 Triticum dicoccoides | reverse complement strand
GACGAAGCCACGCAGCTGCCCCGCACCGCTCTCACTCTCCCTCGCCCTCCTCCCCTCCTCTGGCTCCCCCTCACTTCCACCGAACGCGGCCGCCGCCGCCGACGAGAACCACCACGGCCACAGCCACCCCCTCGCCCCTCGGTTGTGCCCACGAGCTCCGCGACGTCGTCCTCGACCCCCCCCACCGAACCACGCCCCGCCGGAAGCCCTGCAGCGTCGACTTCGAGCTCTTCTTCAACCTTCGGCCGCCGGTGACCTCGTCTTCGATTCGCGCCGTCTAGGTCGTCCCCAGGCCCACTGAGCTGCGCTTCGACCTCCCAGTGAGCTCCTCCGTCGTTTCCCCCTATCCCCACGGCCTAGCGCTCGTTGTAGCACCACTTCCCATGATGCCCGAAGCACACCGCCGCACGAACTCGTCGCCGACGAGGCTCCGGTGGCCAATCGGCCCCGTGCATATGCCCGTTGGCTTTGTGGGAGCCTGCAGAACGCGTAGTTGCTACCCGTTGTTCCTCCCGTGCACGGTGGCGCCGTTTCCATCGGCGCCCGAGCTCCGGCGACCGCCAAAGTCGTCGCCGGCGACGTCTCCGGCCATCCCGAGCTCAACCATCACCACCAAGAGCTGCGGCTCATTCCCAGGAGCTCGTAGATGCTCTCCGCCTCCCGTTTGGTGGCCGTAACGTGCAAATGCACTTCCTCCGCCGCGCTCGGCCTCGCCGGCGGCTAAACGCCGGCGAGATGACCGGGTTTGACCCCCCAGGGTCGCTGACCAGTGGGCCCGACCCCCCCTAACCTTTTAATTAAATTAAATTAACCCCTGTTAACCCCCCTGTCACTGACGTGTGGGTCCCACACGTCAGGTTTGACCCTGGACAGCCGCGTTGACCCGTTGACGTCGTGCTGACGTCATGCTGGCGCAGTATATAATTTCTGGATTTAATAATTCAGAAAATCCAGAAATTGATTTAAACTTCAAAAATTCATAGAAATTCAACCGTAGCTCAGATTGAAATAATTTATATATGAAAAATTATCAGAAAAATGCCATCTTTCCATCTGTACTAGTTTCATGCATGAAAAACAAACTTATATATGCTGAATATGGGAAAACACATTATGGCATATTTAAGAGACCTAATTTAGAAATGCATTTGAAGCTTTGGTTCAAAAGGACCTCAAACCAATTGAACACTAGTTGCATTAGCTCAACAGCATCACATCTACATGCCATGTTCATGCATCATATTGTTGCATATGATTATGTTTTGATTGCCGGCACCGTTCCTTCTCGATAGGTCCTGCTCCGGAGACGTTCCAGAGTACCTGTCTGTGAAGCAGTGCCTCCCTTGTTGATTTACCAGGCAAGCAAACCCCCTTGTTCATTTCGATAAAACCCTACTCTCTCGCTCCTGCTCTCAGTTATTGCATTAGGACAACAACGATTCATCTGCTACTTTGTGCTGCGGTAGTTGAACCCATTCCTCTGCATGACCTGTCATTGCCACAGTAAATAGTTGAAACCCACTAGCATGTGTAGGAGTTGATTGAAGCCATTGTTGTGTTCCTACCATGCTATGCCTGCTATTGCTTAGAGTTGTGTCAGGTCTGATTCATTGGGAATGAATTGGAGTGTTACGATATGTTCTGATGCTGAGAGTGAAGTGTGTGAACACGATTTGGTAAAGGTAGCGGTGAGAGGCCATGTAGGAGTACATGGTGGGTTGTCTCACTGGAACCGTCCTTAAGCCCTGAGTTCTGTGTATGTTGTCCAATGACTCGATACTACCACACATTGGGCTCCGGGCGCTCCAAGCCCTCTCGACTTATTAACCAACTTGATCTCTGTCCAGGAGTCGCAACTAGTTTATGGTGTTTGTAGGTAGTGCTATTTTTCTACCAAGTGGCACCCGGCAGGGTGGGCTTGGGACAGACTAGGCACACGTGGCCTGGTGTACCGAGTGGCACCCGGATGGTGGGCTCGGGAACCCTGTACACATCGTTTGGGGCCGTGAGCGACACCCCGGCCGGATCTCCTTGCGGATGAAACCCGAATAGGCGATAAACCTGGACTAGAGTCTTGTGTGGTTAGTCAGGTCGTGGCCGACACCCTCGCCAGGCTTCCGCTTGAAGGTTGCCGAGATACATGACGTGTACATGGCGGTAAGTGGCGAGAGCGTGTGTGAAGAAGTACACCCCTGCAGGGTTAACATGATCTATTCGAATAGCCGGGTCCGCGGTTATGGACTTCTTGGATGCTTACATGGTACATAGACAACTTGAAGTGGATACCCTAAAATGCTCAAGACATGTGTGAGTGCTATGGATGGCCTTCTCGTAGGGAGACGGGGATGAATCCATAGTAGTGTATTGTGTGGTGATTAGTGGACTCGTGTACGTTGTTTCACCTCAAGAGTTTCTGGTAGTCGTAGAACAGGATAGCCACAGAGTCAAAGCTAGCTTGCTGCAACTAAACCCCACGTTACCCTCTTGATACAAGTGCATGTATGATAGGATCTGATGTAAGTCTTGCTGAGTACCTTTGTACTCATGTTGCTTTATTTATGTTTTTGCAGCGGAGACTTCGGTCTTACTAGTGTTCCCATGGACTTCGACTAGTAGCTAGTACCTCAGCTACGATCTTGATCGGATGTTGTAGATAGTCAGGCTCTTCAGCCTTTTTCTTTTGTAGATGTCTGTACCCAGACATGTAATGCTTCCGCTTGTTGCTTGTATGCTCTGTATGATGGGTCTTGTGACCCCTGTTTGCAATATATGCTATGACGGCTCTTCTGAGCCTTTATCTATATGAGTTGTTGAGTTATGCTGTGATGCCATGTTGTACAGCACATACTTGCATGTTATGCGTACGTGTAATGTGTATTGCTATGTGTGGGATCGTACTATCTAGTTGTTTATTCTTAGTAGCCTCTCTTACCGGGAAATGTCTTCTAGTGCTTCCACTGAGCCTTGGTAGCTTGCTACTGCTCCGGAACACTTAGGCAGGCCGGCATGTGTCCTTCTTCGATCCTGTGTCTGTCCCTTCGGGGAAATGTCACGCGATGAATACCGGAGTCCTGCTAGCCCGCTACAGCCCGGTTCACCGGAGTCCTGTTAGCCCAGTGCTACAGCCTGGATTCACTCGCTGATGACCGACACGTTCGATGCTGGGTCATGGATGCCTGTCCCTGTAAGTTAGTGCCACTTTGGGTTTACGACTAGCCATGTCAGCCCGGGCTCTTTATCATATGGATGCTAGCGACACCATCATATACGTGTGCCAAAATGCGCAAACGGTCCCGGGCAAAGGTAAGGCGACACCCGTGGGGATACCGTGCGTGAGGCCGCAAAGCGATATGAGGTGTTACATGCTA
>NC_041380.1:602859426-602865517 GCF_002162155.2 Triticum dicoccoides | reverse complement strand
TCTCGCCCTCGATGCCCCGGACGAAGCCACGCAGCTTCCCCGCACCGCTCTCACTCTCCCTCGCCCTCCTCCCCTCCTCTGGCTCCCCCTCACTTCCACCGAACGCGGCCGCCGCCGCCGACGAGAACCACCACGGCCACAGCCACCCCCTCGCCCCTCGGTTGTGCCCACGAGCTCCGCGACGTCGTCCTCGACCCCCCCACCGAACCACGCCCCGCCGGAAGCCCTGCAGCGTCGACTTCGAGCTCTTCTTCAACCTTCGGCCGCCGGTGACCTCGTCTTCGATTCGCGCCGTCTAGGTCGTCCCCAGGCCCACTGAGCTGCGCTTCGACCTCCCAGTGAGCTCCTCCGTCGTTTCCCCCTATCCCCACGGCCTAGCGCTCGTTGTAGCACCACTTCCCATGATGCCCGAAGCACACCGCCGCACGAACTCGTCGCCGACGAGGCTCCGGTGGCCAATCGGCCCCGTGCATATGCCCGTTGGCTTTGTGGGAGCCTGCAGAACGCGTAGTTGCTACCCGTTGTTCCTCCCGTGCACGGTGGCGCCGTTTCCATCCGCGCCCGAGCTCCGGCGACCGCCAAAGTCGTCGCCGGCGACGTCTCCGGCCACCCCGAGCTCAACCATCACCACCAAGAGCTGCGGCTCGTTCCCAGGAGCTCGTAGATGCTCTCCGCCTCCCGTTTGGTGGCCGTAACGTGCAAATGCACTTCCTCCACCGCGCTCGGCCTCGCCGGCGGCTAAACGCCGGCGAGATGACCGGGTTTGACCCCGCAGGGTCGCTGACCAGTGGGCCCGACCCCCCTAACCTTTTAATTAAATTAAATTAACCCCTGTTAACCCCCCTGTCACTGACGTGTGGGTCCCACACGTCAGGTTTGACCCTGGACAGCCGCGTTGACCCGTTGACGTCGTGCTGACGTCATGCTGGCGCAGTATATAATTTCTGGATTTAATAATTCAGAAAATCCAGAAATTGATTTAAACTTCAAAAATTCATAGAAATTCAACCGTAGCTCAGATTGAAATAATTTATATATGAAAAATTATCAGAAAAATGCCATCTTTCCATCTGTACTAGTTTCATGCATGAAAAACAAACTTATACATGCTGAATATGGGAAAACACATTATGGCATATTTAAGAGACCTAATTTAGAAATGCATTTGAAGCTTTGGTTCAAAAGGACCTCAAACCAATTGAACACTAGTTGCATTAGCTCAACAGCATCACATCTACATGCCATGTTCATGCATCATATTGTTGCATATGATTGTGTTTTGATTGCCGGCACCGTTCCTTCTCGATAGGTCCTGCTCCGGAGACGTTCCAGAGTACCTGTCTGTGAAGCAGTGCCTCCCTTGTTGATTTACCAGGCAAGCAAACCCCCTTGTTCATTTCGATAAAACCCTACTCTCTCGCTCCTGCTCTCAGTTATTGCATTAGGACAACAACGATTCATCTGCTACTTTGTGCTGCGGTAGTTGAACCCATTCCTCTGCATGACCTGTCATTGCCACAGTCAATAGTTGAAACCCACTAGCATGTGTAGGAGTTGATTGAAGCCATTGTTGTGTTCCTACCATGCTATGCCTGCTATTGCTTAGAGTTGTGTCAGGTCTGATTCATTGGGAATGAATTGGAGTGTTACGATATGTTCTGATGCTGAGAGTGAAGTGTGTGAACACGATTTGGTAAAGGTAGCGGTGAGAGGCCATGTAGGAGTACATGGTGGGTTGTCTCACTGGAACCGTCCTTAAGCCCTGAGTTCTGTGTATGTTGTCCAATGACTCGATACTACCACACATTGGGCTCCGGGCGCTCCAAGCCCTCTCGACTTATTAACCAACTTGATCTCTGTCCAGGAGTCGCAACTAGTTTCTGGTGTTTGTAGGTAGTGCTATTTTTCTACCAAGTGGCACCCGGCAGGGTGGGCTTGGGACAGACTAGGCACACGTGGCCCGGTGTATCGAGTGGCACCCGGTTGGTGGGCTCGGGAACCCTGCTCACATCGTTTGGGGCCGTGAGCGACACCCCGGCCGGATCTCCTTGCGGATGGAACCCGAATAGGCGATAAACCTGGACTAGAGTCTTGTGTGGTTAGTCAGGTCGTGGCCGACACCCTCGCCAGGCTTCCGCTTGAAGGTTGCCGAGATACATGACGTGTACATGGCGGTAAGTGGCGAGAGCGTGTGTGAAGAAGTACACCCCTGCAGGGTTAACATGATCTATTCGAATAGCCGGGTCCGCGGTTATGGACTTCTTGGATGCTTACATGGTACATAGACAACTTGAAGTGGATACCCTAAAATGCTCAAGACATGTGTGAGTGCTATGGATGGCCTTCTCGTAGGGAGACGGGGATGAATCCATAGTAGTGTATTGTGTGGTGATTAGTGGACTCGTGTACGTTGTTTCACCTCAAGAGTTTCTGGTAGTCGTAGAACAGGATAGCCACAGAGTCAAAGCTGGCTTGCTGCAACTAAACCCCACGTTACCCTCTTGATACAAGTGCATGTATGATAGGATCTGATGTAAGTCTTGCTGAGTACCTTTGTACTCATGTTGCTTTATTTATGTTTTTGCAGCGGAGACTTCGGTATTACTAGTGTTCCCAAGGACTTCGACTAGTAGCTAGTACCTCAGCTACGATCTTGATCGGATGTTGTAGATAGTCAGGCTCTTCAGCCTTTTTCTTTTGTAGATGTCTGTACCCAGACATGTAATGCTTCCGCTTGTTGCTTGTATGCTCTGTATGATGGGTCTTGTGACCCCTGTTTGCAATATATGCTATGACGGCTCTTCTGAGCCTTTATCTATATGAGTTGTTGAGTTATGCTGTGATGCCATGTTGTACAGCACATACTTGCATGTTATGCGTACGTGTAATGTGTATTGCTATGTGTGGGATCGGACTATCTAGTTGTTTATTCTTAGTAGCCTCTCTTACCGGGAAATGTCTCCTAGTGCTTCCACTGAGCCTTGGTAGCTTGCTACTGCTCCGGAACACTTAGGCAGGCCGGCATGTGTCCTTCTTCGATCCTGTGTCTGTCCCTTCGGGGAAATGTCACGCGATGAATACCGGAGTCCTGCTAGCCCGCTACAGCCCGGTTCACCGGAGTCCTGTTAGCCCAGTGCTACAGCCTGGATTCACTCGCTGATGACCGACACGTTCGATGCTGGGTCATGGATGCCTGTCCCTGTAAGTTAGTGCCACTTTGGGTTTACGACTAGCCATGTCAGCCCGGGCTCTTTATCATATGGATGCTAGCGACACCATCATATACGTGTGCCAAAATGCGCAAACGGTCCCGGGCAAAGGTAAGGCGACACCCGTGGGGATACCGTGCGTGAGGCCGCAAAGCGATATGAGGTGTTACATGCTAGATCGATGTGGCATCGAGTCGGGGTCCTGACAATGGTGAAGACCGACGTCGTAATCAAGTGAGAATCACATATAAAGGATTAGTCATACCTCTTGGGTGACCGCACCCTCATCATCCTGATAAGCATATGAGGAACTCACATCGTCCCTCTGATGGTGAGATGAGGGGTCTGATGGTGTACCAGACCTAGAGGCAGATGGTTCATCAATTTCGGGATCACAGCAACCGAGAAGATTCGATAACCGCCTTAACTTCCTGGCCTGACGCTGTAACATGAACAAGTGTGGAAGATATGAAACTCCGCAACATAGACTACCTCTCATAGTGAATTCGATTTGTACCTTGAGGAATGCTCGTAGTGGACCATCATCATTGCCTTTTCCAATCGGTGTTTCCTCCAGAATAGACTGGCTCTCATCAGCTGCTTTCTTGATCTCGGTGCGCTGTGGATGAGAAAGAATGAACACGTTAGCCATTCAAACATGTGTAATACGGCCAACGGGAAAGTAAAGAAGAAACACTTTACCACATAGTTAATCACCGGAACAGCAGGGACTCCGTGCCCTACCCTGACATCTCTGTTGTACTTCCCCTTTGATAGATCCTCAAAGTTTACGGGTTCTTCAAGAATATCCTCATTATATGCCGGTGGGCATATCTCAACTCGAGTATTTCCAAGAAGCCATCGTATGTAGTTATCAAAAGCAAGTGGACTATGCTCACGAAGCTTGGCACGTGCACTGCTACGAGCTTCCTCCACACAAAGCTGGAAGCGGGTAACATACGAAGCATGATGCTTGTCCCAGTCCTTTATCTTCCGCTGCCTTCTCCTGTCCAACCTGCATGGTACAAAACCAAACATTAGCAAAATCAAGGAGTGACGATGCTTAGTCAATACGGTTCATGCTATCTTACCTATGAAGTGCTTTGTCCGTATCCACCCATTCCGGCGGGTGAGGCTGGAACAGACCAAACTGACGACACACGCGATGTGGCAAATGAAACTCAACAGCCCAGTTGCATATCAGTGGGCACCGCATACGCCAGAGATCCCTATCCCACAAGCACATCGGGTTGATGGTAAACTCCGGGGTGTACCCAAGTCTGTCATCGGCGCCATATGGCTGCCATTCCACCTATGAAGTAGGGCAACAATGCAAAATTAGTGAATTTTTTCAGGCAAACATGAGAAATGACTGAAGTAATGACCTCGTTACCTGCTCAGGCGTAATCGTGTCCAACTCGGCAACGTACTTCTGGTACATGAGATTGACATCGTTCGTCATCTCGGAAACCACATCCCACTTGTAAGCCCAAGTGGGGCGCCGTAATTCGTCATCTTCATCTTCATACCAAGGATTAAACCTGACGCTCTTCGGGCGTCCAACAGGCAGACGCTCCCAGCTCCATACAGAAAGTAGAAGCATATTACCACCAATGCCTGCACTATCTGTGATCCTGCAACACGCATCGTCCAGCTGCATATGAAAGAAAAACAATGTTAACTTGACAGCAAGCTTGCATTGCTAATGAAGAAATGAGTTGATCACAAAAAAGACCAACTACCTGTCGGTACAAGTAGGCAAGAGTCGCTGAACCCCAGCTCCATTTGCTATCGAAGACGGTCAACGCCTTCAGCCACATCCATGGAGCGTTCTTGCCAGTGGAGTCAAGGAACAAAGTCCTCGACACAACATACCACATGTAGACACGAGCATGTGTCTAGATCACGTCATCAGTGGCATTCGGAGGGCACGTCGCAAAGTGAGTTTGAATCCACGTGAAAGCAGCTCCGGCTGCTTTCCTTTCCTTCTTCTTCTTCTCTTCTCCCTCCTCTACATCAGCCTCAGCCTCGGTAGGAGCCATACCGATAAGAGCAATCATCTGCTCGCGCCACCCATCAGAATCGGTGCTCATACAAAGAGGCATCCCGTCGATAGCAAGACCGGTGATCAACGAGACATCCTCGAGCGTCACGGTCATCTCCCCAGTCCGAAGATGGAAACTATGCGTCTCAGGCATCCACCGATCAGCAAGAGCGAACACCAGTGGAGCGTTCAGATTCGGCGTGGACCGGCTGACCAACTGAATCCACGGGAGTAGTCCTGCCTGCTTGATGTACGGTGTGTACCTCTCATCGTAAGACATGGCAGGGCTAGAGACCCCGTGATACCGAATCTTCAAAGGTTCAAGCTTCTGCAAAAAACAAGTAATGACAAATCTTAGGGCATGTAAATTTCAACTTAAGGCAAAATATTTAGATTACTCGTTATTACCATCTCCTTCTCGCGCATCATGTAGGCCCAGTGTTTCGTGTCGTAGACATCGTCGAGAAGCCAAATCATCCTTACAAATTTCAAACAATAAACATATATGAGTTCATCTCAAATATCGGTAAATACTCAACATTTCATATGTGTTCATCTAAACATCTCATATGTATTCATCTACAAGAATCTCAACATCTCCTTCTCACACAATGAATAAATGATTGTAAATTCTCATATATATCTAGTATGTCATATGTGTTCAAGTAAATCAACATCTCATATTTCAAATAAACTCAACATTTAATATATATCTAAAAAAATTCAACATCTCACATATAGCTACAACACTCAACATCTCATAATTATCTACAAAACTAGGCATCTCATATATATCTAAAAAAATTACAATCTAGGTTTCACTAACAAGAATCATATA
>NC_041380.1:602858098-602859118 GCF_002162155.2 Triticum dicoccoides | reverse complement strand
GGCAAACAAAGATCCAAACCAAGCAAATCAAAGGTTCCACCTAATCTTGGGCAAATCCCTAAAATTACAACGCATTTACGGAGGAAAAGAAAGGGAACGGAGGAGTTTACCTAGTAGGAGGGATTGGAGATCGAATCCGGGCCTCAAAACTTCAGATTTGAGAGGGGTGTGGGGGGATCCGAAGGGAGCGCCGCTGCCGCCGCTCTCTGTAAACAGAGCAACTGCTCAGAGGGGGAAGAACTGCTGGGAGTGGCTGGCCCGATGCGGCTTAAGTCAATGTGCAGCGCCCAAGCCATAGGCGCTGCATATTATACAGTGTGGCGCCTATCCCTTGGGCGCTGCACTGCTGTCTGTGGGGCCGCAACCCAACCAGAGCTGCCACGCTGGCAGGAGGCGCGACGCCTAAGGCAGAGACGCTGCATAGTGGTGTGTGGCGCCTAGCTGTCGGGCGCCACACGAAAGGGTCAGCAGAGTGAAATTTTTTCGAGAGCAGGTCATTTTGTAATTTGATTTCGCCCTGAGGTCAAATATATGATTTCTGCCCCAGCTTGTCATGACGTCCGACGTCATGAAGTGGCCCAGCAGTGCGCGTTGCGCCATGATGCCGCCGTCATGATGTTGTGCGATGACGTGCTACTGATATTGCGACTGAGGTAATGCAGGAGGCGTCCGCATGCTTTCGCTCGCGAGTGCAGGGGTGGGCTCCTTCTCCTTTTTCACGAGGACTGGGCGCCACTAGCGATGCCCTCTTCTTGCCAATGCCAGAAACGTCTTAGAGGTGATGCCAGCCGGTTGAAGTGGCCGAACGTGCCGCACTGCCGCGCGGAGGCGAGGGCAACTCTTCCCTCACCTCCTCTTTGACGCAACATCTGATTTGGACACTCCGATTGCACCCGAGGGGGGGAGGGTGGGACCTCCTGCTTGATACAACGACCTATTTGGACGCCACGATTGCATGGGTCGGAGGGCGGGTGCTGTTGTCGTGCCGGAGGGCGGCCACTGGAACTTCTTGTCTGCCAT
>NC_041380.1:602842894-602857997 GCF_002162155.2 Triticum dicoccoides | reverse complement strand
GGGGGGGGTGCTGGTGCTAGTCCTCGTTGTCCCAAGAGAGCACGAACTCCTCCTTCGTCGATGATGCGGTATAAGACGACGACCCCGGAGACCAAGCGTGGAAGCACCATGCATGATCCGGATGGAGATCCATCAGGCAGCGCTGAGAATCAGCCGGTGGTGCCGTACTTGCCCATCATGCGGTTGAGTAGAGGAGAGGAATGGTGGCACAACGGTGAGTGGAGAGGAGATGAGAGCCGACGGTTTGTAGAGAGAAGACGAGGTGGGTTTGGACGGCGCCACTTGCCTACATAAATACTCCCTCCGTTTCTAAATATTAGTTTTTTTAGACATTTCGAATGAATTATCACATACGGATGTATATAGACATACTTTAGTGTGTAGATTTACTCATTTTTCTCGATATATAGTCACTAGTTAAAGTCTCTAAAAAAGACAAATATTTAAAAACGAAGGAAGTAGTTGGGGTAAGGCGGACAGATGCAGCTTCAGTGCGGCGCCGCGGCCAGCGTGTACGCATCTCTGTCACCGCACATCCACATTGAAGCGTCGCCGCTGTCCCGTCTCATCACGTCGGTCAGATTGACAGTGTCTAGTAGTAGCAGCTCTGGCGCGGCAGTGTGGCACGACTGCGCAGAAACTGTTTGCGAGCAGGTCACACAATGATGACTTTGGGTGGGACCGCACAGCCAAATACATATCTCTACTCCTAATGTCTCAGTTGGTAGGTCGCGTTCCGGGTTTTATTTTCGTCCCACCCCACCCGGTCTTTTTTGGTACTTCTTTGGTACTTCCTCCCACCTCCCCCTCAGCCACAAAACACCAAGAAAAACCCCGCGATCGAGTCCCGCACACGCCCAAACTCCCGTCGTTATTAACTAAAATGGTCGAAAATAAACCACGGAGCACAAACCGGCGAAAATTAACCAGCGAAAAAAAACGACAAACTGTGCGATCTCGATCTCATCTGGTTTTTCTTTCGTATCTCACCCCGCATGTAAAACAAATCTCAATCTCGATCTGTTTCATCTCAGCCTCCAGCCCTGAGAGGAGCCGCCGCCGAGAGGAGACGCCCCAGCCCCGAGAGGACCCACCGCCGCCGCCGCCGCCGAGAGGAGACGCCCCAGGCCCGATAGGATCCGCCGCCGCCGCCGCCGGGGAACGAGGTCGCCGCCGCCTCCCTTGCCCGCGGCCATGATGACCGATCTGGCGTTGGCGCCGCAGATCACCCTCTGGTCCATGGCCTCGACTAGGTACGAATCCCTCCTCCACTTCTTCTGGTTTGGTTATTTCCGCATCTTGATCTGATTCGGGCGTGTGTGCAGTTTGCTATGATCTGGCGACGGGGATGCAAGGAGAAGCTGCTGCGGTTTCAAGGGGCCGTGAGGATGCCCACCATGAAGGCGTGTCTGGGATGATGGAGGTGATATCCGCCAGGTCCCCGTTGCCGTCGACTGGCGGCGGCCACCGTCTCCTCTTCCATGGCGTCGTCGGGGCCTTCCCCTGCCAAGCGTAGCGGCTCCTTGGCTGGATCACCGTCGCACACCTCACCGACGTGGTCGGCAAGATCTGCATCTCGATCCTCGCCACTCTCCATCCTCTTGCAGGTAATAGGCTTTCCGCCCCCTCTTTTATCTCCGGCGTTCTCGTGTGCACGGATTGTGAGCGTGAAGGAATATTTCTCTTCTATTTCATGGTGCTGCTGTGCTCCTTCTGCTTTCACACTGCACATATATAGATTCTTCAAAGGAATTGGATGCTGATAATATCAACTAAGTTCCCTGAATGTGATATATATTCTTCCCTCGCTTTGAATTGATTGCCCCAAACAATATATCTCTGGTTGACAGTCATGGCCTATTATTATTGTTGTTAATTTACAACACTCTGCGCTGTATTGTCCAATCATGGTCCAAACTTCAACTTGGTTGTGGATTCATTGTATGTACCATATGCTGTTCATAGCTACAAAATTGCAATCTCGCGAAAATGTTCTTGAATACAGTAATTTTTTTTGTCACATAACCCATATGCTGATGATAAAGTTTGTTGTATGAGCTTGTGGCATACTGATCCGACAGGTGGCAAGTATGCATTCAGATGTTGCAGCTCTAAGGAAGGGTAGTATATCGCACATGGCTTCGTGGGTTGTTCAACAAGAAGTGTTTTGGGCATATTCGAAAGGCATTCTTGTGAAAATTATACATCGATTTTCTTATTCCGTCATCAGCTTCTATTGATATGAGCGATACAAAAAGTTCAGCACTGAATTTTAGTACGTTAACTTGCAAGATTTCTCACGACTATGTTTTTTTGTTATAGGTTTATAAATTTCGAAATATAGTTGCAGCTTCACGGAATGGACGGCCCAAATTATGTTAGTGTCTATATGTTTACTTGGTGGTGGTCTAGCGTGAGTGACACCTGCATCTGTAACTTACCCATTGGATGTTCTTCGAAATCACCTGACAACACAGGTGATGCTTTTCTTCCTTTCGTGATTTGTGAATAACACTAAGCCAACCAATCAATCAATATAACTTCCAGTTAGAACTTAGAGCATCTTTACCTAACGCTTTCATGCAATGTAGCTTTACAGACCAAAGGAACAGGTTTTAGTAAGCTAAACTTTCATGTCTTTAAAATTCTGCAGAAAACCACTAGGTATTACAAGGGCATCTTTCACACGTTGTCTACAATTTGTAGAGAAGAGAATAGTAGATGATTGTATAAAGGCCTTTGGTCCACCTTATTGGTAAGCCGTATGTTTCTGCTGAGAATTGTGTTTTAGTTGACTTCCCAGTAACTTTTATGTGTTACAGGGAGTTGGACCTGATATATCAATCAACGTTTATGTATATGAATCCTTGAGGTCTCATTGGAAAATGGAAAGTTGAATGTCAAACTGTGCGACCAATGATTTGATATGGTACCTCCCTCTTCTCTCTTCTATGAACCCTATAACACACGTCTCAAATCTTAATTTCTTTTATCCTATTGCAGGTTAATTCCAGTTGTGTGTTAACCTACAGTAATCAATCAAGTCAACAAATATAACAATGATACTTTGTCTTCTGATTTTTGGTGATGATTTTTTTTTGTGACTGAACTAACAGGAGTTGAAGCATGTGTTCTTATTTTTTTATATGACTAGATGCATATGAACTGAAGCTCCATAATTTTCTTTTCAAGTCGACATTGGTGGCAACCAATACAATTAGCGTTATTTACAACCAATGAAGTCTTATAATTTTCTTTCTTAGAAATATACAGTGACGCTGACTATCATTTAGTAGCTCTACAGGCACTAGCCAAAAACAATAATGTTTATTTATTTAACCACCAAATAGAACAATAGGTTATTCTGCATTGTGGGTACACAAATCACAACACTATATTTCAGCTGTAGAAATCTGTGTGGATGCCTGCTGATATTTTAAGCCTACATATTGCCGATTTGGTTTGAGTAATGCTTGAAGCATAATTTACTTCCTAATGTGCAAATAGCAGTATCATTTTTTGTCAAGAAACCGAGAAGACGGAAGAGAGTTGGTGTTGTCAGTGTGGTGAGCCTATGCGGCAACCACAATGTTGAAGTCTGCTTTGATCGTTATTCAAGATTTGAGCCTTGGCTCCCGTTTTGATAGCTCTATATCAGTAAGTTTAGTCCAGTAACTATTTTAAGTATCTTTACTGTGCATAGTTGCATACATTTTATTCATGGATTAGTCTTGGTAATATTAACATTTGAAAAGCAATTTTTGTGTGACCATTTTTTCATCTTAGTATCTCCATCTACCAGCAAAAGTCAACATGCACAAACCTGTATTTAACATGCAACATGAGATAGTGTGCATCGAAACTATGCTTATGTTTGTGACATTCATGTGGCATCTCATGCAGATAGATTTTATTATCCATTTCTGTAGCATGCAATGTTTATTTTCTTCTTTTGGTCCATAATCCCTCCTAAAAGAAACATAAGAGTGTTTAGATCACTAAAGAAGTGATCTAAACGCTCTTATATTCTTTACATATGGAGTACATGTCATGATTGTTGGATACACATGCAGACTTTCAGCGAGTTTTTGTTCTCGGACTTGGGATCCACAGTCCAAAGTTGATTGGTGGATCAAGTGAACTTGGTGCATCTCCATTCAAGCTGGAGTACAATTACCGGCCTGCTTGTTTAGCGCAGTCTCCACAATCATACAAGCAAATGAGCAGCTGGCGACCCAACACACAAAGTTTCTATCTTCTTATTTTCTGTACAAGTAGCAGCTGGCACAGCGGTGGTGTTGATGAATGACACCCAATGCAGAGGCGTCAGTTACCATAGGGAAGAGGTCAAGAACATCTAGCTCTTGTGGTGTTCCTCCTCATTATTGTCATCGCCATCAACAGCAACAATGACGACCGGCTCATGAGACAGCTACTAGAGAGGGAGCGAGGAAGGGGGAGACAAATCTTTCAGGTACAATGGTATGACAACCATGTTCTGAACTATCAATGAGATTTGGTGCTAAGTCAGCATCGTGTTTTATCCGATCTATCAAACACCATAAGTTTCATGTCGAATGTTTTGTAGAAATGTTCTTCCATAAATATGGTTTTAGTCCTTCATATTTTAGTATCGTTGTAAATTTATCCATTCACATATCACTCTGAGAAACATTTTTAATTGGGGAAAGGAAGAATGGGAGAAAAGAAGAGTGCTTTGACGTAAAAAAAGATGTCGTCAATATAGCCCGTTGCAACGCACGGCGTTCTACTAGGAGATGCAAGTGGAGTGGAATAATGAAAATACATTGCATCAAATACATTTTTTGATTGTTACTGTAATTTTTTTCTATACATGTGAAATTGGAAATGCATTATGCTTATGTATGCAATCAGAAAAAAAAATTAAAAGGCCCGTGACAACGCACGGGCATTGTACTAGGGAAACAAGTATTGACATTGTACTATGGAAACAAAACGAATAGACATGCAGACTAAGCTCCATATCCAAGGGATTTTGGTAGTACATGCCATGTTTATGCTCACTGTTGAATAGTTTGTATATAACTATTTATGCAATACTTGGACCATAGGAGCAATTCATTCTGTATATTTTGCTGGAGATTGTGCCTTGCAGTCAATTTATAGAAGGGTAAGATGTATCGCAATATCTTTGACTTGCATTCTCTGTGATGTCAAGTAAGAAAATAGAATATATACTCTTTGAATTATCTTTTTTTTATGTCTCTATCTTACTTATATAATTCAATTGGCATTCGCTAGAGTTTCTGTTGATGAAACATTTGTTTTGTGATGTGAGGAGGTTCTGTTTGTGAGTAGATATGGTTCGTAGATCATGATATCTGCACAATCTCAATCTACTTCCTATGACCATATATTGTATTAATGGGTTGTGTCAGGGTTATTTTATCAACTACTGGGTTGTTGATCTACATTACGGTTTAATTCTTACACGAATTAATGTTGACTCGATTCCCTGTAGTAGGTTGAGAGGCTTCTCCTCTCATGATTTACTATGATTAGTTTGCTTTGCTCCATGCTCCTCATGATTTCTTTGAATTTTTCTGTAGGAGCTCGGTCAAAAATCACCTAAGGAAAATATGTTGTTCTTCTCTACAAGGGTTGCATGTGGAATTTGAGGAGAATCTGTGCACCAGCATCCGACTCCTTGATGTTGCTCTAATCATATTGTGTAAATATATTTCTAATAAAGCAATCGCCCGATGGTGTACTTGTTATAAATAACAAGAATCATCAAGTGTGAGAGATGGCAACTTCATGATGGGATGGTATGTACTGTTGTGCTCATCAATAGAGTTAGATCACTTTTCTGTCTGAGAGTCGATTTTTTGTGCGTTAGATGGATTGACAAGTACCAAAGATTGATGCCAAGCAGAACTAAAACCTGTCCATGGATTACCTGCAGTCCCGCATTCCAATCAACAACATTGGGCCGAGCGAGCACGCGGGTGGCGCAAGAGGCAATGGGCAGCCGGTGGAAACTGAGTGGTGAGCGGCGGTGGTGAGGTCGAGAGGTTGGCACCAGCGGCGAGTAGGCAATTACTATGACGGGAGAGCGGACGGGGCTTGTAGGTGTCACGATTGCATCACAATTGGAATAAAGTAAACAATGCATACTTGTGTGGCGATTGACTGATTTTGTGTGTTGTGTGCTTGTGTTAACAGCCAGCCAAATCAATCAGCCAAGGGCCATTATGTACGTGAGTGTGTTAGCAGTGGGTATATCTGAAGATTATTTCTCAACTCGGCATGTGGGTAGAGACTAAAAAGACAATGCCATGGTAGCATGGCAGACCTGGCAAGTGCCACGAACATCATGATATTCTTCCTTTTCTTAATTCCTTGATTTGAAAAATAATTTGCTCTGCGTGTATAGGAACATAGCAGTCGGGCAAACGACACTTTGGCATCTTGATCTATCAAAGGAAATATTTTTTTTACTTTAGAAAATGTGGGTTCGGATTGGTCTGTTGAGTTATGGCTGGCTGATCGGAATAATTTTTCTATTTAAAAATGTAGCAAATAGCATTTCATTAGAGATTGGTCTGTTGAGTTATGGCTGGCTCATCGGAATAATTTTTATTTAAAAATGTAGCAAATAGCATTTCATTAGAGATGGCTTTGCAGCAAAACCAAATCACGCAAACCAAGCTATCGCCGCCTCGTTGCTCTCGCCGGGAGCGACAACAACCGCGGGTCTCTTCTTCGCCTTCTTAGTCGGCATCTCCTCCATCCGGATGCCCTACAACACGAGCCACTCCGCCACCGCCTGGGACTGGACCTCCAGGAAGTTTAGGTCCGTCTTCGGCCATCCGGCACGCCACACCGCCACGTCGTAGGCACGAGAGGCCTCATCGGCGGTGGGATACGTGCCGAGCCACCAACGCTGCCCGGCATCGGAGAACTCCAGTCCAAAGTTCCCGGAGGGCTTCACCCTCATGCCGAAGAAACCGGACTTTCCCTTCGGCGTCTTCTTCGGCGCCATCGGGGAGCGGGCGGCGGTCGAGCAGGGAGCGGGGAGGCGACATGCGGCGTGGGGCGGAGGCGGATGGAGCGGGGCGGCAACGTGCGGCGCGGGGCAGAAGCGGACGGAGCGGTGCGGCGGACGAACCGGAGAGGAGGCGGACGGAGCAGGGCCGGAGAGGAGGCGGACGGAGCAGGGCCGGAGGGGAGGCGGACGTAGAGAGGCCGGGCGGAGGATGGACCGGAGGCGGAGGCGGCCGGAGAGTGTTAGAGTTGTGTCGAATATTGTGTACAAGGTAGGTTACAGTTGGACTCTGAGTAGTATTGTGTTTAGATAGGATATGGAGTCGTGTTCTAATAGGTTGTGTTTAGATAGGATATGGAGTCGTGTTCTAATAGGACACTTGTATCCTAGGCCTCTCTTATATAGCGGGGGTAGACACATGATGTAACCTATGCCAACATAATAGCACATGCGCGCAAGGGGGAGCCGGCGGCATGTGCCGGCGCCCGGGTGGCCGGTGTGCGGTATTGTGACGGTGTCACGGGGAGGAGCGCCCGTAGTCAGGCCCCGGGGATGTAGCCATATCGGTGAACCTCGTTAACAAATCTCGGTGTCGTGCTCGTGTGATTGCTTGGTCCTCAAATGATCAACGGTATGGCCTCAGATTTATTCTAACAAGTGGTATCAGAGCTAGGTTGTTCGGAGGCTACGGGGTGTTGATTGATCGAGAGGAAGGCTTGATGTTCAGGTCGGTATCGTGTACACGGAAGTTTCCGCAAATACGTGTTGGCATGGTTGAGATCGATCGGAAGAAATCAAGCAAACAACAATGTCAGCGAGTTGTGGTGGTAATCGGACAACATCGGTGGTGTGGTATAGCGTAAGCAGCAGGCCTATCGATTGACGCAGCGCCTGGAAGCGACCTGGTTAGGTGCGCGTTGGTGCAGCGATCGTGAAGCGCAGTCTAGCAGCAGCGCAGTGCTTGCTTGGTGGGCAGGCCAGGCGGGGCCGTGCGTGTCCGAAGAAGGCCCGTGCCAGCTGTTCGGAAGTTACTACGTGCGAGATTTGTTTCGAAGAAAAAGAACACCTGGTGAATACCTGTCGTGGTGTGGTGTGTTCAGGCAGGAGCTAATCAAGCGATACATATCCATCAGAAGTAGAACTTGTGTAGACGTTGGCAAAGCAAAGGCAAGTAGCCAGCATTAAAAGTTTGTGTCAAGGGATCTAAGTGAGAAGACCAAAAGTTTTTTGGTTGGAAATTGCTATTGGTATGCGGAGGCTGTTCGTGTACTTGGGCATGGCGTTGATAGCTCGGATTTGTTGGCACAACAGAGATGCTTGAAGGTATTGCGGGAAGTCACATCAGCTAAGATGGAATTATCATGTGATGGATGGAAATTCACGGAAGACAATTTGGGAGCCTGAAGCGTGTCGTACAGTCGAACGAGTTCGGCTGGGTCGGACTAGGCAGTCTGACGGATCGACGCAAGTCGGTTGGTACAGAAGACGGTGGTGGGATCGGCGATAACGACATAGGAGCGTGATGCCGATGGTGACTGACTTCTGGGCGTGGAAACACGTGGCGCAGGCCCGAGGCTTGTGTGGCTTCGACAAGACTATGGCGCGGGGTTGATTGAAGATGGTGTACACGTGAAGCTTGGAGTCAACGGGGCGCGGGATGGCACGTACAACCATCATGGAGTCATGATGAAGGTGGAGCTGGAGTCTGGAAGACTTCACTCGGTGCTGATTGAGGGGCTACGGCGTAAGAGCTTAGAGAGTCGAAGCCTATTCAGCGAAAAAAGCGAGGGACACGTAATTTGGACTGGAGCCCAGTGGTCTGATGGAAGCGTGAAACTCGTCATCGGTCGATGATGATCGGTGGTACTCTGTAGTGGGGGTTGAGTGGTGTGGTTTCACGACCCTTGAGACTCAACCAGGACAGCGGAGGCTCGACGCGGTAATAGCGGCGAGGCGTGCGGTATGCACGGGACATGGAGATGGGCCAGGGCTCTGGTGGTCATACATGTGGTGAGACAACTGCGAATTTGACTCGGGATGACTACAAGCAACGGTGAAATTCCTTCAAGTTTCAGACATGTGGTCAAGAAAGGAGCGGTGATGTTGAGTTCAGGTAACTCTTGTGTTCGACACCCAATATGTGAGTTGTTCACTTTCACGCAGGTCAGTGATCGGTATGTGATGGCGTTGGACCGATACTCTAAAAGTTGGGAGCACAAACTAGAGTAACAAGGAACTTAATTTTGCTCGAGTGTTGACTGTGGTCAAGAAAAGAAGGGACTACAAGTCGCAGATGGAGTCACATGGAGTCTTTGGAGTAGCAGCGGTGCTCACGGGATAAGCTCAAGTCCAATGTATATGGAAGTTTGACACATGGACGAATTCAAGGTGGTGGAGAATATTCCCTAAGGTGGAGTTTGTTAGAGTTGTGTCGAATATTGTGTACAAGGTAGGTTATAGTTGGACTCTGAGTAGTATTGTGTTTAGATAGGATATGGAGTCGTGTTCTAATAGGACACTTGTATCCTAGGCCTCTCTTATATAGCGGGGGTAGACACACGATGTAACCTATGCCAACATAATAGCACAGGCGCGCAAGGGGGAGCCGGCGGCATGTGCCGGCGCCCGGGTGGCCGGTGTGCGGTATTGTGACGGTGTCACGACGAGGAGCGCCCGTAGTCAGGCCCCGGGGATGTAGCCATATCGATGAACCTCGTTAACAAATCTCGGTGTCGTGCTCATGTGATTGCTTGGTCCTCGGATGATCAACGGTATGGCCTCGGATTTATTCTAACAGAGAGGAGGCGGGCGGGGTCGGGGCGGAGGCGAACGCGATGGGGCAGCGCAGCGGCAGGCGGCGGCCTAGACGGGCTAGAATCAGTGGTGGGGTTCTGGATCTATGGCGGGGCGAGACCTTAAAAAGTTAACATGTAACTCTTGCAAACTATTTCAAGAGCCCGTGGCAACGCACGGGCAGTCTACTAGTGTGGCTAACGATCGTCCCCTCCCCCCGGTTCGGTCCTGGTTTGCACGAATTCAGGAGCGCACGCTTCGTGGGACGACGTTAGATGGCAAAACGCTGTTGGAGATGCCCTAAACTTATATGTGATGAAGCACTTAATTCTTAGCTTAGACGAGTATATACAACCTGGTATATAAGACAATTTTTTTTGAGATAAAAGCAATGCTTTATAACTTAACGGTGCCCGGGCATATCGCTCGAGGCACAGGCAGCCACTTGGGCTGGTACATCAGACCCCCAGTGCATAACCTGGTCTGTTGGGTACAAACGGCCAATGTTGGCTAATTCATGCACTACGGCTTTAGCTGGTATATAAGACAATTGATTAACTAATTAGCCGAATATTTTCTGTAATTCTACCATGTCAAGGATTAAGAGAAGACACCAAGAATAATAATTCTTTGGTTTATTCTAAAATAACAAACATATGTCTATATATTTTTTATAGGAATACTCTCGCAGGCGGCATGCAATCGAAGGAATAAGATGATCAATATGATTTTAGATGTAATTTTATTTTTTGCAAATTCGTTTCGTGTCTCATTACTTTTTCATTGTATTATCTTGATAAAATTTAAGTTTAATATGTCTTCAGGCCTCTTATATGTTTGTTTAAAATAATACTCCCTCCGTCCTAAAATAAGTGTCTCAACTGTAGTAAGAGTACAAAGTTGAGATACTTATTTTAAGACGGAGAGAGTATATAGTTTCTGCCCAAAAGCCCATCCCTTATTGTCCGCAGAGGTGGAAGGAAGGAGAACGAGGAACCCTAGCCGCCTGACTAAGGAACGGCCAGATCGATCAGCAAGGTACGCTCACGCTCTTCAAAATCTACATGGAATCTCCCCAGACTGCAACCTGATTCATGTTGTGTGTGTGTCTGCCACGGCCGGCCGGCGGTGGTGATTCGTGACGGAACGCCTTGATCTGCAACGTAAGCGGGACGGAGGTCGTTGTGCAGCCGAGGCCAGCCGGCCGGCTGGAGGTAGCGATTCGTGACCGACTTGTCCTCCTAATCCCTAACCGATATATTGTTGGCAGGCCGGCGACGATGGCAGCGGTTCGGTGCGCGGCGAGGAGGCTCAGTGGCTCCCTGCTCCAGCGAACGCAGGCGGCGGTCACGGAGGAGGGACGCCGGCTCGCGCCAAGCAGGCTCATGCGCTCCCGCGAGCTCTCCAGTAAGGTCTCCGGTGAGGTAACTTACCAAAATCGATGTAGCCAGCCATAATCGAATTCTGTGCAACCGAAACAGCAACATCTACTTGAAACAAAGCAAGATTACTTAACCTGACCAACCTGATGCATGTTTCCTGCCCCCTTCTTTGTTCCTGTGTTCCCAAGTCTGTAATATGATATTCCCCTATTATGTTGCGTCTACTCAAGTTTGGTAGTTGATAAAACTGGTTGCTGGTTTGGGCTGTGTCTAAGCCCAGACCTTAGGTGATCGTGGTGGGAGGGAGGGAGGCATCTCCTTCTCATGTTTCAGGTGGATCATGCATCGTGTGTGTGTTGTGTTTCTTCTTCTTTGTAGTCTGTCATGTAAGACAGACTGACTTGGTGGTTTCTGTTAATGGAGATCGGAGAGGCGAGCTCTCTTTTATCAAAAAATAAATAAAAAAACTGACCATCCGGACGTACTGGTGCTTATCATTTAAGCAACTTATTTTGCTGGTTGATCCGAGAACGACTTTTTACTCTTCCCTGCTGGCCTGCTCCATCGATCGCAGGTGGCGGAGCGACACCTCCTCGAGCCATGCAGCCTCATGCGCTCCCGCCAGCTCTCCAAAATTGACATCTTTTATCTCATGATTTATCTGCCGACGTCAAGGATGTAGCTTGCGATATTTGAATTATGTGCAATATAAACAGACCAAAATTTACTTGCTTAGCATCGTCATATATACTAGAACTTGTTAAATCTGGCCTGAAGCTGTACATCCTGACTTACTAGCAACAGGACTGCATGCAACAAATCACATCTTTTAAGCAACCTTATTTTTCCTGGTTGATGCCAGCATGATTACCTTCTGCTCATTCCTTCAGCAAATACTGTAATTAGTTGCAAAACATAAGATGGATGCTGCTGCGGCTTTGATATCTTCTGCTTGATGCACTTCCTAGCTAGTATTACTTCCGTCGAAAATTACTTGTCTCGGAGTTTTCTAGATACGGATGTATCTACTACTTAAACGTGTCTAAATACATCTATATATAGAAAAATCTATGACAACTAATTCGGGATGGAGGGAGTATGATTCTGTGACTTCATTTGTCCATATACGGTAAGTATGATTCTGTGATTCCTAAATATAAGTCTCTTTAGAGATTATAATATGGACTACATACGAAGCAAAGTGAGTGAATCAATAATCTAAAATATGTATATATTCATCTGTATGTAGTCCATATTAACTGACAGGCATGCACCCGTATGTACACATGCACCATGCATTCTGCATATATCGTACCTCACTTAACTGACATACAACACGGTATCCTTCTTAATTACGTATTTAGCAGTCCTGGTCAGCGCTTACTTAATGATTGATGATGCAAAGTAAGCACACTGACCATCATCCATGTGTATCAATCCAGCAGGCTCGCAACATCCAGAAGAAAGAGGATGACATCTGGGCTGGGTTCAATGAGACGTTAAAGAGGACGGCGGTGCTCCCCAAAAAAAGGAAACCAAGTGTCTTTCAGCAGTACGTGGATTATCAGAGGCTCAATTTCTTCCTTATTATCCTGTTTGTTTGTTTGTTTGTTTGATAATCTCATTTTTCCTACCTCTCTCTACCTGCAGGCGCATGATGCTCATCGAAGGCGTGACTAAGACTGTGGCCTATGGAGCTTTAACCGAAAAAGGCTTTCGCCCCACTTTATAAATAAAGCACCAAATCACAAGCATCCAGTACAACGACACGCCACGCTATCGCAACACACGCACACACCCAAGACAGGATACATAGGCGCTGAGCGCAGCAACACCACTCCTAGCACTACCGCCCCGAAGATATGAAGCTACATATAATGAAGCATGTGCTCCAAGGCGGCGCCTTCAGGAAGGATACGACGCCGGAGCGTCGCCACCGCCCGATCCAAGGATCAGAGTTTCCCTCGGAGCCGCATGACGGGCAATGAGAGCCGCGACGACGCCTTCAAGAAGGGAGCAATCTTCGCCGCCGCCGGTCCGTCCGAAGATAGAGCAGGTTTTCACCTCGGCCAACAATCACTGCCACCGGACGCCACACCCCGGCAACCACGCCGCCCACACGACCATGATGACCGGGCAGCACCAAGGCACGGGCTTTGTCCAAGAGCACCGCGCAACCACCACCACCAGGGCCGCCGCCCCAGCATCCAAGACCTCGACACCACCTCACCCGTGACCCGCCGCACCCCAACAAAAGAGTCGAGCGGAAAGGTCCCACCTTTCGCGCCCCTGGGCGACCCCCAGCGTCGAGACCCAATAGGTCGGCCAGAACTGGCATCCACCGACCCATCCTGCTGCCCCAAGCGCGAGATGAGCTCGGTCCTGCAACGACGAGAGGGGGACGAGGTCAGTCTTGCTGCATCGTGCGCGAGACGAGCTCGGTCCAGCTGCATCGTGCGCGAGACGAGCTCTGTCTTGCGGCAACGGGCACGAGACGAGCGGTGGACCGCAGCTGGGAGAGGGCCAGCCCTTTGATGGAAGTAGCGCCCGGGCGACGAGGAGATGGGGTGAAGGACGAGACGGTCCGACCGCAGACAAACCGACGCCGGAGGAGCCGGCCGTTGCCGCGGCCAGATCCATCGAGCCACCGTGAAGCCGCCACGACAACGGAAGGCCACCAAGACCTGCCCATGCCGCCGCCCACGGCCGTGAAGGAAATATGCCCTCGAGGCAATAATAAAGTTATTATTTATTTCCTTATAATCATGATAAATGTTTATTATTCATGCTAGAATTGTATTAACCGGAAACATAATACATGTGTGAATACATAGACAAACAAAGTGTCACTAGTATGCCTCTACTTGACTAGCTCGTTAATCAAAGATGGTTATATTTCCTAACCATGAACAATGAGTTGTTATTTGATTAACGGGATCACATCATTAAGAGAATGATCTGATTGACATGACCCATTCCATTAGCTTAGCACCCGATCGTTTAGTATGTTGCTATTGCTTTCTTCATGACTTATACATGTTCCTATAACTATGAGATTATGCAACTCCCGTTTACCGGAGGAACACTTTGGGTACTACCAAACGTCACAACGTAACTCGGTGATTATAAAGGAGTACTACAGGTGTCTCCAAAGATACATGTTGGGTTGGCGTATTTCGATATTAGGTTTTGTCACTCCGATTGTCGGAGAGGTATCTCTGGGCCCTCTCGGTAATGCACATCACTTAAGCCTTGCAAGCATTGCAACTAAATGAGTTAGTTGCAGGATGATGTATTACAGAACGAGTAAAGAGACTTGCCGGTAACGAGATTGAACTAGGTATTGGAATACCGACGATCGATTCTCGGGCAAGTAACATACCGATGACAAAGGGAACAACGTATGTTGTTATGCGGTCTGACCGATAAAGATCTTCGTAGAATATGTAGGAGCCAATATGGGCATCCAGGTCCCGCTATTGGTTATTGACCGGAGACGTGTCTCGGTCATGTCTACATTGTTCTCGAACCCGTAGGGTCCGCACGCTTAAGGTTACGATGACAATTATATTATGAGTTTATGCATTTTGATGTACCGAAGGTTGTTCAGAGTCCCGAATGTGATCACGGACATGACGAGGAGTCTCGAAATGGTCGAGACATAAAGATTGATATATTGGAAGCCTATATTTGGACATCGGAAGTGTTCCGAGTGAAATCGGGATTTTACCGGAGTACCGGGAGGTTACCGGAACCCCCCGGTAGCCATATGGGCCTTAATGTGCTTTAGTGGAAAGGAGAAAGGGGCAGCCCAAGGTGGCCGCGCGCCTCCCCCCTCCCCTAGTCCTATTAGGACTAGGAAAGGTGGCCGGCCCCCCTCTCCCTCTTTCCCCCTCGG
>NC_041380.1:602822224-602842724 GCF_002162155.2 Triticum dicoccoides | reverse complement strand
CCTACTCCCGGAAGGTGTAAGACTCCTCCTGCGCCCTCCTCCTGGCCGGCGGCCCCCTTCCTCCTTGGCTCCTTTATATACTGAGGCAGAGGCACCCCAGAGACACACAAGTTGATCCACGTGATCTATTCCTTAGCCGTGTGCGGTGCCCCCAGCCACCATAGTCCTCGATTATACCGTAGCGGAGTTTAGGCGAAGCCCTGCTGCTGTAGTGCATCAAGATCGTCACCACGCCATCGTGCTGACGGAACTCTTCCCCGACACTTTGCTGGATCGGAGTCCGGGGATCGTCATCGAGCTGAACGTGTGCTCGAACTCGGAGGTGTCGTAGTTTCGGTGCTTGATCGGTTGGATCGTGAAGACGTACGACTACTTCCTCTACGTTGCGTCAACGCTTCCGCAGTCGGTCTGCGTGGGTACGTAGACAACACTCTCCCATCTCGTTGCTATGCATCACATGATCTTGCGTGTGCGTAGGATTTTTTTTTTGAAATTAATACGAAACCCAACAGTGGCATCCGAGCCTAGGTTATTTATGTTGACGTTATATGCACGAGTAGAACACAAGTGAGTTATGGGCGATATAAGTCATACTGCCTATCAGCATGTCATACTTTGGTTCGGCGGCATTGTTGGACGAGACGATCCGGACCAACATTACGCGTACGCTTACGCGAGACCGGTTCCCCCGACGTGCTTTGCACATAGGTGGCTTGCGGGCGACTGTCTCTCCAACTTTAGTTGAACCAAGTATGGCTACGCCCGGTCCTTGCGAAGGTTAAAACGGAGTCTATTTGACAAACTATCGTTGTGGTTTTGGTGCGTAGGTGAGATTGATTCTTGCTTAAGCCCGTAGCAGGCACGTAAAACTTGCAACAACAAAGTAGAGGACGTCTAACTTGTTTTTGCAGGGCATGTTGTGATGTGATATGGTCAAGACATGATGCTGAATTTTATTGTATGAGATGATCATGTTTTGTAACCGAGTTATCGGCAACTGGCAGGAGCCATATGGTTGTCGTTTTATTGTATGCAATGCAATCGTGATGTAATGCTTTACTTTTATCACTAAGCGGTAGCGATAGTCGTAGAAGCATAAACTTGGCGAGACGACAACGATGCTACGATGGAGATCAAGGTGTCACGCCGGTGACGATGGTGATCACGACGGTGCTTCGGAGATGGAGATCACAAGCACAGGATGATGATGGCCATATCATATCACTTATATTGATTGCATGTGATGTTTATCCTTTTATGCATCTTATCTTGCTTTGATTGACGGTAGCATTATAAGATGATATCTCACTAAATTATCAAGAAGTGTTCTCCCTGAGTATGCACCGTTGCGAAAGTTCTTCGTGCTGAGACACCACGTGATGATCGGGTGTGATAGGTTCTATGTTCAAATACAACGGGTGCAAAACAGTTGCGCACGCGGAATACTCAGGTTATACTTGATGAGCCAAGCATATACAGATATGGCCTCGGAACACGGAGACCGAAAGGTCGAGCGTGAATCATATGGTAGATATGATCAACATAACGATGTTCACCATTGAAAACTACTCCATTTCACGTGATGATCGGTTATGGTTTAGTTGATTTGGATCACGTAATCACTTAGAGGATTAGAGTGGTGTCTATCTAAGTGGGAGTTCTTTAATTAATTTGATTAACTGAACTTAAATTTATCATGAAACTTAGTACCTGATTAGTATCTTGCTTGTTTATGTTTGATTGTAGATAGATGGCTCGTGCTGTTGTTCCGTTGAATTTTAATGCGTTCCTTGAGAAAGCAAAGTTGAAAGATGATGGTAGCAATTACACGGACTGGGTCCGTAACTTGAGGATTATCCTCGTTGCTGCACAGAAGAATTACGTCCTGGAAGCACCGCTGGGTGCCAGGCCTGCTGCAGGAGCAACGCCGGATGTTATGAACGTCTGACAGAGCAAAGCTGATGACTACTCGATAGTTCAGTATGCCATGCTTTACGGCTTAGAATCGGGACTTCAACGACGTTTTGAACGTCATGGAGCATATGAGATGTTCCAGGAGTTGAAGTTAATATTTCAAGCAAATGCCCGGATTGAGAGATATGAAGTCTCCAATAAGTTCTATAGCTGCAAGATGGAGGAGAACAGTTCTGTTAGTGAGCATATACTCAAAATGTCTGGGTATAATAATCACTTGATTCAATTGGGAGTTAATCTTCCAGATGATTGCGTCATTGACAGAATTCTTCAATCACTGCCACCAAGCTACAAGAGCTTCGTGATGAACTATAATATGCAAGGGATGAACAAGACTATTCCCGAGCTCTTCGCGATGCTGAAAGCTGCGGAGGTAGAAATCAAGAAGGAGCATCAAGTATTGATGGTCAACAAGACCACTAGTTTCAAGAAAAAGGGCAAAGGGAAGAAGGGGAACTTCAAAAAGAATGGCAAGCAAGTTGCTACTCAAGAGAAGAAACCCAAACCTGGACCTAAGCCTGAAACTGAGTGCTTCTATTGCAAGCAAACTGGTCACTGGAAGCGGAACTGCCCCAAGTATTTGGCGGATAAGAAGGATGGCAAGGTGAACAAAGGTATATGTGATATACATGTTATTAATGTGTACCTTACTAATGCTCGCAGTAGCACCTGGGTATTTGATACTGGTTCTGTTGCTAATATTTGCAACTCGAAACAGGGACTACGGATCAAGCGAATATTGGTTAAGGACGAGCTGATGATGCGCGTGGGAAACGGTTCCAAAGTCGATGTGATCGCAGTCGGCACGCTACCTCTACATCTACCTTCGGGATTAGTATTAGACCTAAATAATTGTTATTTGGTGTCAGCGTTAAGCATGAACATTATATCTGGATCTTGTTTGTTGCGAGATGGTTATTCATTTAAATCAGAGAATAATGGTTGTTCTATTTATATGAGTAATATCTTTTATGGTCATGCACCCTTGAAGAGTGGTCTATTCTTGTTGAATCTTGATAGTAGTAACACACATATTCATAATGTTGAAACCAAAAGATGCAGAGTTGATAATGAGAGTGCAACTTATTTGTGGCACTGCCGTTTAGGTCATATCGGTGTAAAGCGCATGAAGAAACTCCATTCTGATGGACTTTTGGAACCACTTGATTATGAATCACTTGGTACTTGCGAACCGTGCCTCATGGGCAAGATGACCAAAACACCGTTCTCCGGTACTATGGAGAGAGCAACAGATTTGTTGGAAATCATACATACAGATGTATGTGGTCCGATGAATATTGAGGCTCGTGGCGGATATCGTTATTTTCTCACCTTCACAGATGATTTAAGCAGATATGGGTATATCTACTTAATGAAACATAAGTCTGAAACATTTGAAAAGTTCAAGAAATTTCAGAGTGAAGTTGAAAATCATCGTAACAAGAAAACAAAGTTTCTACGATCTGATCGTGGAGGAGAATATTTGAGTTACGAGTTTGGTGTACATTTGAAAAATTGTGGAATAGTTTCGTAACTCACGCCACCCGGAATACCACAGCGTAATGGTGTGTACGAACGTCGTAATCGTACTTTACTAGATATGGTGCGATCTATGATGTTTCTTACTGATTTACCGCTATCGTTTTGGGATACGCTCTAGAGACGGCCGCATTCACGTTAAATAGGGAACCATCAAAAATCCGTTGAGACGACGCCTTATGAACTGTGGTTTGGCAAGAAACCAAAGTTGTCATTTCTGAAAGTTTGGGGCTGCGATGCTTATGTGAAAAAGCTTCAACCTGATAAGCTCGAACCCAAATCGGAGAAATGTGTCTTCATAGGATATCCAAAGGAAACTATTGGATACACCTTCTATCACAGATCTGAAGGCAAGACTTTTGTTGCTAAATTCGGAAACTTTCTAGAGAAGGAGTTTCTCTCGAAAGAAGTGAGTGGGAGGAAAGTAGAACTTGACGAGGTAACTGTACCTGCTCCCTTACTGGAAAGTAGTACATCACAGAAAACTGTTTCAGTGACACCTACACCAGTTAGTGAGAAAGCTAATGATAATGATCATGAAACTTCAGATCAAGATACTACGGAACCTCGTAGATCAACCAGAGTGAGATCCGCACCAGATTGGTACGGTAATCCTGTTCTGGAAATCATGCTGCTAGATCATGATGAACCTACGAACTATGAAGAAGCGATGGTGAGCCCAGATTCCGCAAAATGGCTTGAAGCCATTTAATCTGAGATAGGATCCATGTATGAGAACAAAGTATGGACTTTGGTTGACTTGCCCGATGATCGGCAAACAATTGAGAATAAATGGATCTTCAAGAAGAAGACTGACGCTGACGGTAATATTACTGTCTACAAAGCTCGACTAGTCGCAAAAGGTTTTCAGCAAGTTCAAGGGGTTGACTACGATGAGACCTTCTCACCCGTAGCGATGCTTAAGTCTGTCCAAATCATGTTAGCAATTGCCGCATTTTATGATTATGAAATTTGGCAAATGGATGTCAAAACTGCATTCCTGAATGGATTTCTGGAAGAAGAGTTGTATATGATGCAACCAGAAGGTTTTGTCGATCCAAAGAGAGCTAACAAAGTGTGCAAGCTCCAACGATCCATTTATGGACTGGTGCAAGCCTCTCGGAGTTGGAATAAACGCTTTGATAGTGTGATCAAAGCATTTGGTTTTATACAGACTTTCGATGAAGCCTGTATTTACAAGAAAGTGAGTGGGAGCTCTGTAGCATTTCTGATATTATATGTGGATGACATATTACTGATTGGAAATGTATAGAATTTCTGGATAGCATAAAGGGATACTTGAATAAGAGTTTTTCAATGAAAGACCTCGGTGAAGCTGCTTACATATTAGGCATAAAGATCTATAGAGATAGATCAAAACGCTTAATTGGACTTTCACAAAGCACATACCTTGACAAGATTTTGAAGAAGTTCAAAATGGATCAAGCAAAGAAAGGATTCTTGCCTGTGTTACAAGGTGTGAAATTGAGTAAGACTCAATGCCCGACCACTGCAGAAGATAGAGAGAATATGAAAGATGTTCCCTATGCATCAGCGATAGGATCTATCATGTATGCAATGCTGTGTACCAGACCTGATGTGTGCCTTGCTATAAGTCTAGCAGGGAGGTACCAAAGTAATCCAGGAGTGGATCACTGGACAGCGGTCAAGAACATCCTGAAATACCTGAAGAGGACTAAGGATATGTTTCTCGTATATGGAGGTGACAAAGAGCTCATCGTAAATGGTTACGTTGATGCAAGCCTTGACACTGATCCGGACGATTCTAAATCGCAAACCGGATACGTGTTTACATTAAACGATGGAGCTGTCAGTTGGTGCAGTTCTAAACAAAGCGTCGTAGCGGGATCTACATGTGAAGCGGAGTACATAGCTGCTTCGGAAGCAGCAAACGAAAGAGTCTGGATGAAGGAGTTCATATCCGATCTAGGTGTCATACCTAGTGCACCGGGTCCAATGAAAATCTTTTGTGACAATACTGGTGCAATTGCCTTGGCAAAGGAATCCAGATTTCACAAGAGAACCAAGCACATCAAGAGACGCTTCAATTCCATCCGGGATCTAGTCCAGGTGGGAGACATAGAGATTTGCAAGAGACATAAGGATCTGAATGTTGCAGACCCATTGACTAAGCCTCTTCCACGAGCAAAACATGATCAGCACCAAGGCTCCATGGGTGTTAGAATCATTACGGTGTAATCTAGATTATTGACTCTAGTGCAAGTGGGAGACTGAAGGAAATATGCCCTAGAGGCAATAATAAAGTTATTATTTATTTCCTTATAATCATGATAAATGTTTATTATTCATGCTAGAATTGTATTAACCGGAAACATAATACATGTGTGAATACATAGACAAACAAAGTGTCACTAGTATGCCTCTACTTGACTAGCTCGTTAATCAAAGATGGTTATGTTTCCTAACCATGAACAATGAGTTGTTATTTGATTAACGGGATCACATCATTAAGAGAATGATCTGATTGACATGACCCATTCCATTAGCTTAGCACCCGATCGTTTAGTATTTTGCTATTGCTTTCTTCATGACTTATACATGTTCCTATAACTATGAGATTATGCAACTCCCCGTTTACCGGAGGAACACTTTGGGTACTACCAAACGTCACAACGTAACTGGGTGATTATAAAGGAGTACTACAGGTGTCTCCAAAGGTACATGTTGGGTTGGCGTATTTCGAGATTAGGTTTTGTCACTCCGATTGTCGGAGAGGTATCTCTGGGCCCTCTCGGTAATGCACATCACTTAAGCCTTGCAAGCATTGCAACTAAATGAGTTAGTTGCGGGATGATGTATTACAGAACGAGTAAAGAGACTTGCCGGTAATGAGATTGAACTAGGTATTGGAATACCGATGATCGAATCTCGGGCAAGTAACATACCGATGACAAAGGGAACAACGTATGTTGTTATGCGGTCTGACCGATAAAGATCTTCGTAGAATATGTAGGAGCCAATATGGGCATCCAGGTCCCGCTATTGGTTATCGACCGGAGACGTGTCTCGGTCATGTCTACATTGTTCTCGAACCCGTAGGGTCCGCACGCTTAAGGTTACGATGACAGTTATACTATAAGTTTATGCATTTTGATGTACCGAAGGTTGTTCGGAGTCCCGGATGTGATCACGGACATGACGAGGAGTCTCGAAATGGTCGAGACATAAAGATTGATATATTGGAAGCCTATATTTGGACATCGGAAGTGTTCCTGGTGAAATCGGGATTTTACCGGAGTACCGGGAGGTTACCGGAACCCCCGGTAGCCATATGGGCCTTAGTGGGCTTTAGTGGAAAGGAGAAAGGGGCAGCCCAAGGTGGCCGCGCGCCTCCCCCCTCCCCTAGTCCTATTAGGACTAGGAGAGGTGGCCGGCCCCCCTCTCCCTCTTTCCCCCTCGGGGAATCCTAGTCCAACTAGGATTGGGGGGGGGGGGAGTCCTACTCCCGGAAGGAGTAAGACTCCTCCTGCGCCCTCCTCCTGGCCGGCGGCCCCCTCCCCCCTTGGCTCCTTTATATACTGAGGCAGAGGCACCCCAGAGACACACAAGTTGATCCACGTGATCTATTCCTTAGCCGTGTGCGGTGCCCCCAGCCACCATAGTCCTCGATAATACTGTAGAGGAGTTTAGGCCAAGCCCTGCTGCTGTAGTGCATCAAGATCGTCACCACGCCGTCGTGCTGACGGAACTCTTCCCCGACACTTTGCTGGATCGGAGTCCGAGGATCGTCATCGAGCTGAACGTGTGCTCGAACTCGGAGGTGCCGTAGTTTCGGTGCTTGATCGGTTGGATCGTGAAGACGTACGACTACTTCCTCTACGTTGCGTCAATGCTTCCGCAGTCGGTCTGCGTGGGTACGTAGACAACACTCTCCCATCTCGTTGCTATGCATCACATGATCTTGCGTGTGCGTAGGATTTTTTTTTTGAAATTACTACGAAACCCAACAGGCCGGAGCAGCAGCCACGCCCGGCCGCTGCCCATCCGCGTCGCCCGGCGAGCTCCAAGCGCCGGAGCCGCCGGGCACGCACCACCGGAACCACCGCCACTGCGCCGCCACCCCGACCAGCCGAGGGGGCCTCGGTCAGGGCCGCCGGCCGCAGCCCTAGCCGTCGCGGCCCGCGCCGCCGAGAGGCCAGATCCGGAAAAGCCACCGCGGCCGCCGACTCCGACCTCCAGCCTGCACCACCACCACCATCTGCCGCGGTGTCACCACCACCTGCCGCGGCCACGACAGAGGAGGCCACCGGCAGCCCGCGCCGCCCGCAGCCCGCGCCGCCATGAGCCAGATCTGGCCGCGCAGGAGCTGCCGCCGACTCGGGCACAGGCGCGCCACCTGCCTAGCCGCCCACCGCGGGGGGAGGGAGGGACGACAGGGAGCCGCCCCAGCCCGCCGCGCCGCCATGGAGCCCGGCCGCAGCTCCACGACCCGGCCCGGGGCTCCGGCCCGCGCCAGAGACGCCCGAGCGGGGGGACAAAGGGGGCCCCGCCGCCGGCGGCAGCAGCAGGGCTTCGCCCGTCCGCGCCCCTGGGCGGCGGCGGCGAGGAGGAGGAGGGGGGAGGAGGAGGGAGCGGTGGCGAGGGATGGGGTTGGCCTCCGGCCGCCTCGCGGGAGACGACGCGGAGGCGAGCCTTGCTGTGTATCAAGTTCTCGGTTTTCTTTTCTCTATTCCCTATGGAGCTTTCAAGGTGATACTCCCTCCGTTCCAAAATAGATGACTCAACTTTGTACTAACTTTAGTACAAAGTTGGGTCATCTATTTTAAAACGGAGGGAGTAGTTGTGTATGTGGCTGCTTGTGCTGCTTTCGATGGGGTAAAATTCTAGCCCAGGCCGTTACCGAGGGAAACCAGTGAAGACAAGATGGAAAAATGAGAACCAAAGATGACCCTAGCTTGTTTTCAGTTTAGTTATGACCTGCACTTTTGGTAGCTAGCACTATGCTATCGTATGTGTGACATGGTATCATGTTATTATATCTCTATATATCTATTCGAGTAGATTACGTGCATGCATGCATGAAGCTGTGGCTTGATGCGAACAAACTTTGCATAGCTTGTATGGTCACTGGCATGCATTATTGGTGCTACTCTAGTGCTTCCCTCTCGAATTAATTCTGATCAACTAAACTCTCGGAAACAAATTTAAGTACTCCCTCCATTCCTAAAATAAGTCTTTTTAGAGATTTCAATAAAAGACTACATACCGAGCAAAAAAAATGAATACACTTTGAAATATATCTATATACATTTATATGTAGTTTGTGTTGATATCTCTAAAAATACTTATATTTAGAAACGGAGGGAGTAACTTGTAATAGGGTTCATACAACTAGTACCATGAAACTACCCTCTAACTGAATGAATCTGAACTACCAAAATCTCCTACGCTCCATGCTGAGTTGTCCATCCTGCCCCACAGATGAAGACGTAGACAATATCTCTCCTCTCCTTCCCAAGAAGTTTGGGCACACCTCCCACCATTTGATCCATTACCAGTGCGTGATACCATCATATATTTGTGGTGTCCTTTTCTAACACATGCACGAAGACTACAATATTCATTGCCGTCACCGAGAACATGAGGAAACATCAAAAGGATCTTGTCTTCGATGGGATGATGATCTTGTCCACAAGGATTTTAGGCTCTCTGGTCCAGCTTGAATCCTTTTCCATTTGTTGGTGTAACTCTTTTGATCCACCTTGAACTCCCCCTACCCCATGTCCTCCTTAACATTTTTTAATATGCTGTGGGTGTAAAGTTCATTGATGACACGATCTCCATGCCGCTTTGTTTGTACATAGAAAAAACATAAAAAGATGAGTCTGAATTGTATCTTTGATTTCAAAATAGTTGAAGTTCTTGGTTTTACACAGGGTCGACGATTTGATCAAACACGTCTCTTCCGCCGACTGCATGAGGTAGGAGATGGGCACAGTGCTAGCCGCTTCCACGCCTTGTTGGTCATGTAGGCATGCCGTCTGCTTCGGTGCGATGCCATGGATTCTACTGAACATCAACATATTTATACATACGTATTGTTAGGGCATGTCCAACGGTGCATCTCAAATCAGACACAATAAACATCCGCAGACACGGATACAGGAGCCGGCTACCCAACCGCAAGCACCAAACGAGTTCGCCCACATGTCAAACGTAAAGTGTAGAAAAATGAAAAAAAATTCATGCAAACCGAAGAAAATTGAAACAAGTTCGATATATTACATTCAAACCAGACAATATTTGACAAGTTCAACTAAAATTTAGAAAACTAAATGAAACTATGCAAGTTACTGGACGGTGGCCTTGTACGCATAGCCTCCTTGGCCGGCAGCACCTTCGTTGTCGTCCGCCCTGTCATCGTTGATGTCGGAGTCAGAGTCGTGGTCATTCCAGTGGTCGTGCCTCAACAACCCTGATTGGCCTCCGCCTGGAGTTGGCTGTGCAACCATTGGCTTCCACCGCCGCCTGGCGGAAGGCTGCGTCGGCCAAGAACGCCTCCCCGGTCTGCCCCGACCCTGGACTTGCCCTTGCCGGCAAGGAGGGCGGCGGCGCACATGGACTCATCCACAACAATCTTGACGAGTTGGTTTATGAGGTAGCGTCGGCGCTGCCCGGACGTCTTTGTGGTGGTCCTCGACTAGTCCTCGACCAAGGCCAACATGAGATCGAGGTCCGTGAGGACCCAGTTCGTCATGACGTCCGACATCACGAAGCAGCACAGCACTGCACCGTTGCGCCACCTCTGTTGCGATGTTGTGCGATGACGTGCTACTAATGTCGGGACTGAGGTAATGCATGTGCCGTCCGCACACGTTCGCCAGTGCAGGGGAGGGCTCCTTCCCCTTTTTTCACAGAGACTGGGCGCCACTAGCGATGCCCTCTTCTTGCCAATGCCAGAAACGTCTCAGCAGTGATGCCAGCCAGTTGAAGTGTCTGAACATGCCGCGTGAAGGCGAGGGCAACTCTTCCTTCACCTCATCCTTGACGCAACGTCTGATTTGGACGCCCCGATTGCACCTGGGAGGTAGGACCTCCTGCTTGATGCGACGACCTATTTGGACACTGCGGTTGCATGGATCGGAGGGCGGGTGCTGTTGTCGTGGCGGCGAGGGCAGCGCCGGGAACTTCTCGTCTGCCGCGACAGCCTCGGCGAGGGGGTGGGGGGGTGGGGGGTGGGGTGGGGTGGTGGTGTTGGTGCTAGTCCTGGTTGTCCCGGGAGAGCACGAACTCCTCCTTCGTCGATGATGTGGTATAGGACGTTGGCCCCGGAGACCGAGCGCAGAGGCGCCATGATCCAGATGGAGATCCAGATGATCAATATGATTTTTGATGTGACTTTATTTTTTTTCTAATCGTTTTGTGTCTCATTACTTTTCCATTGTATTATCTTGATAAAATTTAATTAAAAGATGTCTTTAGGCCTCTTAGGGCATGTACAATGGTGCTATCTTAGTAGTGCCACGTAGGATAAAAGATGAGGTGAAAGAGAGAGAACTCATAAGAAAAGGCTTGTCTTCTCTTATTTAAGAGAAGACAAGAGATGATCTCTTAGCACAATATGTCTCACCATGTTTTTAGCAATAGCTAGTTATTTAAAATAAGGCTAAGAAATGGACGCGGCTAATCTGCACCCGAGCTCATATGCTCCCGCATAAACAGTAAAATCAAAAAAAAATCAGAAAAATATGAGCTCGGGTGCAGATTGGACTTTTCGCTAAGAAATGACCTATTGTAGACATTTTTTTTGTCATCTCTAAATTACATGCAAGACTTAAGATAAAACTATCTTATCAACCATTGTACATGCCCTTATATGTTTGTTTAAAATAATACTTCGTATATAGTTTCTGCCAAAAAAAACCACCCCTCCTTATTGTCCACGGAGGTGGAAGGAAGGCGAACGAGGAACCCTAGCCGCCTGACTAAGGAACGCCCACATCGATCAGGAAGGTACGCTCAGGATCACCAAAATCTACCGGAATCTCCCTAGACTGCAACCTGATCCATGGTGTCTGTGTGTCTGCCTCGGCCGGCCGGCGGTGGTGATTCGTGACGGAACGCCTCGATCTGCAATTTAAGCGGGACGGAGGTTGTGCAGCCGCGGCCAGCCGGCCGGCCGGAGGTAGCGATTCGTGAGTCGTGACGGACTTGTCCTCCTAATCCCTAACCGATATATTGTTGGCAGGCTGGCGACGATGGCGGCTGTTCGGTGCGGGGCGAGGAGGCTCAGTGGCTCCCTGCTCCAGCCAACGCAGGCGGCGGTCACGGAGGAGGGACGCCGGCTCGCGCCAAGCAGGCTCATGCGCTCCCGCGAGTTCTCCAGTAAGGTCTCCGGTGAGGTAACTTACCAAAATTGACATTTTAAGTTTTCTCATGATTTATGTATCTCACGGCATCCAGAATCGATGTAGCCAACCATAATCGAATTCTGTGCAACCGAAACAGCAACATCTACTACAAACAAAGCAAGATTACGTAACCTGACGTGAACCTGTACATCCTGACGTACTGGTGCTTGTATATCATTTAAGCAACCTATTTTGCTGGTTGATCCGAGAATGGCTTTTTACTCATCCCCAGCGATCACAGGTGGCGGAGCGACTCCTCCTCGAGCCAGGCAGCCTCATGCGCTCCCGCCGGCTCTCCAGCCAGGTATCTAAACCAAAATTGACATCTTTTATCTCATGATTTATCTACCGACATTGATCAAGGATGCAGCCTATGATAATAATTGAATTATGCGCAATCGAAACAGCAACATGCATCTCTCTCTCTCTCTCTCTCTCTCTCTCTCTCTCTCTCTCTCTCTCTCTCTCTCTCTCTCTCTCTCTCTCTTCTATTAGCTACTAAACTAGAAACAAGAGCAAAATTACTTACTTAGCATCGTCATATATACTAGAACTTGTTTAATCAGGCCTGGCTTACTTACTAGCAACAGGACCGAATGCAAATCACATCTTTAAGTAACCTTATTTTTCCTGGTTGATGCCAGCACTGTTGTAAGGGATAGAGAGGTTTGGTGAAACAGTTGTTTATTGCTTGAGCCTCGTGGACACACATATATATATAGAAGTACAATGATCAACTTGGGATACAAAACAAGGCATGACCAAATCCTAGTCTATCTCATATTTCCTATCTAATCATTATATTCAACACCCCCGCAGTTACAACGGTAGCGATGCAAACGGTGAGACTGGAGAAGAATCTGAAGGCAAGCCGACGGACGCCCCCCTCCAATAGTCGTAACGGTCGATGCATCGCGTCGTGGCTGAGTGGAAACCGACGATGTTGCTCAAGTAAGGCGGTAGCCCTTTGTGCCATTGCCGATGTAGCCGAGAGTGTAGGGTGGTGTAGCCGTGGTCGAGGTAGCCGTGCAAAGAATGCCGTGGTCGATGTCCAGTCGGGGTGGCCGGTGTCGAGGAAGTCGTCGTGGAGCCATGGGCGCAGTGGTGTCGAAGTAGTGGAGCACCGGGGAGAAGACGTTGTTGATGTGGCGTCGCGCCGGGTTTGCCAAACCCGGGGACACATCGTAGATGAAGGCATGCATCAGTGTTGTCAGGACCAGGTATACGTAGACGGATGAAGACGAAGCACCGACTAGGCTTGCCAGGCCCGGGGACACGTCATGGATGGAGGCACGCATCGGTGTTTCCAATAGGGCATGCGTAGACGAGGGACCTGCACGAGCTATGCCACGTTGAGGAATTGGAGGGCCAGTAGAGAAGAAGACCCGATGATGGTTGTGGCGCCAATCAGCATGGGGCCGATGTCACCAACTATGGTCGGAGTAGACAAAGTGGTTAGGGTAGATGACGGCGACACTGACGGCTGGCTGGTGATGGACGAAGACGAAGGGGGTGGACGAGCGGCGGCAACGGCTGAAGATGAGTGGTGGCGGCGGCAGCGGCTAGGTTAGGAGGGCGGTGGCAGTGCTCGAAGTAGGCGAAGAACCCAACAACACGACAAAGACAGGCGCGGACGGTGGCGTTTTTGCGCCAAGGGTGGCTGCACTGTGCATACCACAAGAAGTGCGGGGATGACCGAGTGGACCGCGTACCGCGACGATACAACCCGAAGGGGCGACGCAACAGTAGCGTGCGTGTCGGGGCGGCGGCGGGAAGACCTCGGGGCGGTGGCATGGACCGCGTGCCATGCTCGCTACGGCCTGATGGGGCGACGCAGCGGCAACGCGAGGGTCGGTGCAGCTAAGAGGACGACCTGAAGCGGGCGGCCTCGGGACGGCAGTGGACCGCGGGCCGCAAAACTGCAGCCCGAAGGGGCAACGCGGCGGCGGCACGCGGGTCGGTGCAGCCGTGAGGATGGCCTCGGACGACGTTGGGGACAACGGGCCGACGCTATGACCCAAAGGGGCGACGCAGCGGCGACTCGCAAGTCGGTGCAGCCACGGAGAGAACTACGGGGCGGCAGCGCAGTGGCCCGACGGGGCGACGCAGCGGCAGCCCGTTGCTCTATCGGGGGAGGGGCCCTATGAACTCGGGACAATGTTCACGGGACCTGCTGAGGCGCGCGCAACCGACGGGCCCGACCGGTCACACGACGCGGACGGGGCGGATCGCGGCGCGGGCGGGTGATCCATCCGATCGCGCGCGAGGTCGTGAACGTCGATCGGTGGAGGCGGTGTGGTGGGAGAGTCCGAGCTGAAACCGATGACGACGGCCGGTGTGCGACGACATGCAGACGAGCACGTCAGCGCCGGCGACCGGGCGGCCAACAGCGGCACCCGAGCGGCCAGCCCCGAGTGGCGAATGTAACGCCGTGTGAAGGCGGCCATACATACGCGGCAGAGGCAGGGTGGTGATGCAGGGTCCCGGTCGGAGTATGGCAGCGACGGCTGGCGCAGGGCGACGGGTGGGCCGCCGCGCGGATGATGGCTAGCCGTGTCGGGCCGCCTCGGCCCGCGTGGCCGTCGGGTCGTAAGAGAGGCCGGCCGGGCGCGTCAGTGACAAAGTAGTGGCGCGCATGGATCGACGGCGGCGGCGGGCGACGCAAACGGATTTTTGATTGGAAAACCAAAAAGAAACGCAGGTCAAGACGACCAGCGACAGAGAAAAACCCAGAGCAAGGGCTTGGGAAAAGGACTCTTTAGGATTGCCGGTCAACACGACCGGTGGACGAACCCTAGGTACGGGAGGCGCTGCCCCTGGCGGCGGTCATGGAGGCCGACCGCCTCGGGGGCGGCGCACGGGTCGGAAACGGTGGGCAGCGGCTAAGGTTGAATCGGTTAGGGTGACACCATCTTAGAAGGGAGAGAGAGAGATTGGTGAAATAGTTGTTTATTGATTGAGCCGTACAATGACCAATTTGGTGTATAATACAAGGCAGGACCAAATTTTAATTTATTTCATATTTCCTATCTAATCATTATACTCAACAAGCATGATGACCTTTTGCTCGTCCCTTTAGCAAGGACCGTAATTAGTTGCAATACATAAGATGGATGCTACTGTGGCTTTGATATCTTCGGTTTGATGCACTTTCTACCTAGTTTACCTCCGTCCCAAATTACATATCTTAAATTTTTCTAGATGTGGATGTAACGCGTCTAGATACATCTATCTGTAGACAAATCTAAGACAAGGAATTCAGGGCGGACAAAGTATGATTCCGTGACTTCATTTATCGATATATACGGCAAGTATGATTGTGACTAGATGATACCATGCACCATGCATTCTGCATATCTTGAACCTTACTAAACGGACAGACAGCAGTATCCTTTTTAATTACGTACTCCCTTTTTCCGAAATTACTTGTCGCAGAAATGAATAAAAATGGATGTATTTAAAACTAAAATATGTCTAGTACATTCGTTTCTCCGATAAGTAATTCCGAACGGAGCGAGTATTTAACAATCCTGGTCAGCGCTTACTTAATGATTGATGATCCAAAGCAAGCACACTGACCATTGTCCTTGCCAGCATGCTCGCAACATCCAGAAGAAAGAGGATGACTGCTGGGTGGGGTTCAATGAGACGTTAAAGAGGTTGGACGAGCTTCAAAAAAAGAAGAAACCAAGTGTTTTTCAGAAGTACGTAGAATATCGGAGGCCCAATTTCTTCCTTATTTTCCTGTTTGTTTGTTTGACAGGTTTCGATACATATAATCTCATTTGTCCTACCTCTCGCTACCTGCAGGCGCATGATATCCATCGACCGTGCGTTGAAGAGTTTAGTCTATGGATCTTTCAAGGTGACAGTTGTGTATGCTGCTGCTGCTGCTGCTTTCTCTGGCAGTGGGCTAGAAGCCTAGCCCAGGCCGTTACCAAGGAAAACGTGTGAAGACAAGGTGGAAAAATGAGAACCAAAGATGGCCGCCCAGCTTGTTTTATGTTTTTCCCTAAAAAAAAAAGCTTGTTTTATGTTTAATTATGACCCGTGCAGTTTGGCTAGCTAGGACTATGCTATCGTACGTTGCGATATTGTGTGACATGGTATGTTATTATATCTCTACATATCTATCTATTCGAGTAGATTATGCATGAAACTGTAGCTTGAAGTAAACATGCTTGCGTAGCTGGCAAGGTCACTGACGTGCATTGTTGGGCCTCTGTCTAGTGCTTCTGGATCGAAGTGATTGCAATCAACTTAGAAGTGCTCACTCTGAATCTAGTTGTGTGACATCTTGTGAAGATCCTTTCATTTTCATGACTACCTTGTGTTTTTCCCTTCACCAGGGGGCGGGCTACCCGTGTACAGATCCTTTCACTTCATGACTGCCCTGTCTTTTTTTCCTGTCACCAAGTGGGAAGTGGCAGCCTTGTTTTAGCGCAGTCTTACAAACCTGTTCAAAAACATGGGGAAACAAGTGCAACTTTAGAAGGAGCAACCTTTCCCTTCATCAATCAGATAAATAAATGATCACTGCGAGCCATCTAAAAATGTGAACACTAGCAATTTTGTTTTTGAACTTTGGCGACCTTTATTAAACAATAATCAAGTCAGTTACAAGGAAGGGGAGTAAGAAATCAGGAGGTTTATCTCGCCACTCTTCAGAAAAAATCCCTCGGTAACTAGCTCTAGCAAGCCCATGAGCAGCCGCATTTCCTTCCCAAGCACAATGAACAATAGTCGCCCTGTCGAAAGAACTCAACAACTTGATGCCAGCATGATGACCTTTTTGCTCGTCCCTTTAGCAAGTACTGTAGTTAGTTGCAATACATAAGATGGATGCTATTGCGGCTTTGATATCTTTGGTTTGATGCACTTCCTAGCTAGTATTACCTTCGTTCCAAATTACTTATCTCAAATTTTTCAAGATACGGATGTATGTAACACTAAAACATGTCTAGTCTAGATACATCCGTATATAAACAAATCTAAGACAAGTAATTCGGGACACACATGCACCATGCATTCAAAATATATCGAACCACACTTAACTGACAGACAACACAATATCCTTCTTAATTACGTATTTAACAGTCCTGGTCAGCGCTTACTTAATGATTGATGAAACTGACCATTATCCATGTGTATCAATCCAGCATTCTCGCAACATCCAGAAGAAAGAGTATGACATCTGGGCATGGCCATAGATTAAAATAGCCCGCGAAATAGCCACAATAGAGCCTCACCGCTACGCTATGGTTGCTGCCGCGAAATCGTCCACAACTCCTTCTAAATGGCTCAACAATGAGCAAAACCATCCAGAAATCATCTCTCTCATCCAAAAAATTCCACTATTTGCCGCGATTGCCTGCTATGGCGGCCGCTATAGCTGTTGGGAGAGGCCGCCGCGGAATCGTTTCTCCCTCGATTTTAATCTATGGGCAGGGTTCACTCAGGCGTTGAAGAGGTCGGCGGAGCTTCAAAAGAAAAGAAGGAAACCAAGTGTTGAGCAGTACGTAGAATATCAGAGGCTCAATTTCTTCCTTATTTTCCTGTTTGTTTGTTTGACAGGTTTTGATACATATAATCTCATTTGTCCTACCTCTCTCTACCAGCAGGCGCCTTGTGCCAATCTTAGGTGCGATTCATGCTATGGTTAAAGGAGCTGCCAAGTTGGCATTTTTCAGTATCCTTATTGCTGGTGCTTTTGGTGGCGGGGGAGGGGTAGAAGCCCAGGTTGTTACCAATGAAGACCAATGAAACAAAAGATGAAAAAATGTGAACCAAAGATGGCCCCAGCTTGTTCTTAGTTTAATTATGACCACTGCAGTTTGGCTAGCTAGCAGTATGCTATCGCATATATTGTGGCATATTTTTTGATAAATGATGGATTTTATTAACTCAAAATGCAGCATCAAGAGGATACAAGCACAATGAGCACACATCCTGGGCCTCTGCATAGTTAGGATGTACACAGCCAACACAAACTCACGCACACAAAAACACGCCAGCAAATAGCAAAGTCAATATAGGACCAAAGCCATGTGTAGGGGATGAAAAAAGAAAAAAGCCCCAAAGCGATCATATCCGCGATGGGCAAACTAGAAAAATGCCGTATCTGCACCATTCATCTCATGACACCACACGGACGACGAGATTCTTCAACAGCAACGCCTTCAGGAAGGGAGCGACCCTTGAGCGTGCCATCACCGGATCCAACCACCAAGGCTAGAATCTAGGTTTTCACCCTGAAAAATTAGTCTGAGCATTCGGAACAATGCCTTCAACAAGGTAACGACATAAAAATGTCGCCATTGCCAGGTATACCCAACTCGGGGCAGACCTAGGCTTTCGCCCCGGCACTCGAGACCAGATGCTCAAGTAGCACCACCATCGAAGTCACTGACGTGTTGTCGCCACCACTTTTCCGCTATACTAGCAGCTACATGCGATGTGACCGCCGCCGCCGCACAACCATCCCTCTGCATCAAGACATCGTTCATAGTTTGCATATCCCCGCCGAAATCGACCACCAGATTTGTAGAGATAAAACTCTCACAAAATCTATCGATGACGATCACAATCAACAGCGAGGCCGCTGCCGCAGACTGAAGTGATCACCACACATAGCCTGTCATCGAAGGGACCCCGGGCATACCCTGCCGCAATCTGGGCGAGGGAATCGGAGGCGGCCAGCATGGGTTGGACTACGAAGATGTAGGAGCTCGAACCAAGGTAGGCCGACATGGAATAACCCCTAGATCAACAGATCAGTGGAGCTGCCGTTGATGTCGCCGAATCGACACCTCATCTGATTCAGGGTGCTCGAACCATGTGCACCATCGCTGGAGCCTGCACCTGCACTTGCTGCGACGGCCATCATGCCCCGATGGACGGCGGAGAACGGCTTCATCCAGGACAGCATAGGACGAGAACCACACTAGGCGCCGCCACTGCCGCCCAAAGTCGCCATCACGAGATCGCCATGGATGGAGGCCGAGCCTCACCCGTGGAATGCCCCACCACCAGCTTCGCTGGCGGTGGCCTCCAGTGGCGGCGAGACGGGAGGCAGATTGGTTGAGCCCTCGGTGCCTGAGAAGGGATCCCCCGAGTCGCCAGTCACGGGCGACGATATTGTGGCACATGGTATCATGTTATTATATCTCTGTATATCTATTCGGTTAGATTGAATGAATGGTCATTTGCATGCATTGTTCGAAATTGTAGCTTCAATGCTTGATGCGAAAAAACTTGCATAGCTTGCATGTTCGTTGGCATGCATTGTTGGTGTTACTCTAGTGCTCCCGTCTCGAACTAATCCCAATCAACTCCTCTGAAATCAATTTAAGTAGCTTATAATAGGGGTCATACAATTTGAACTATGACACTGCCCTCTAACTGAATGAATCCATCTCGAATTAATCCCACTCAACTTCACTCTCTGAAACGAACTTAAGGACCTTATAATAGCCGTCATACAATTAGAACTATGACAATAGCCTCTAACTGAATCAATCTGTAATACCAATTACATTAATGTGGGGACCAAATTGCTTCGTCTAGAACATTATCATCTGTAGCTAAGTGCATCGGTAAGCTATGAAGCCATGCTTCCCTTTCTTTGTGCTCAACTGTATTTTTCCACCTATGATGCAACATCATAAGTTCTACTCATTTTTCCTACGGGTTCCTTTTATGGTGCCCATATTTGGCTAAAACTTTAGCACACTTTCTGAGGTGGTTACCTTTGCTCACTCATTCATTGAATGGAACTGCAGAAACTCCACCCCCACCCTCTAATGTTAACAGGCTCATCTTGATGGAACTTCTCAAAACCCTAAAAGACATCATAGGATGACGAGCCATGTATGTAGAGAAAGGAAGGGGGAGAGACACACTAACACTATGATGCAAGGTAACATACATGCGAAGGCCATTTATAGTATGAGGATGCCCGGTGAAAAGAGCAGGAGAGAGGTGGAGGAAAACATAGAGTGGGAGAAACGCCGGGAGAGAGATGGGAGAAAGCAAAATCTTTTGCTTTGAAATTTTTGGGGTTAGTCATCCTGGGTTTCAAGAAGTGGTGCAAGAAGTCTGGAATAGAAATTGCCACGCCTAATAATTCTGTCGCTTTGTTCTGTAAAAAGATGAAGAATCAACACTACGCTCTCATGAATGGGAGTAAATCTATATCCAAACTCTCATCACTGATAAAAAACTCTAATTGGGCTTTAATTAGCTGAACTTGATTGGCTGGAGGAGAAACGTCCTCTGATAACTCCTGAACTGAACTCTCGTCTTATGGGTCTTTTAGGTTACAAACAATGAATGGAGCTGCAGGAGCACAACTCCCCTCCCCCGCCGTCCTCTAATTTCATCTTGATGGCACTTCTCAAAACCTCGAAAGACATCACAAGATCATTAGTCATGTCTGTAGAAAAAGTGAAGGAGAGAGAGGCTAACACAACGATGCAAGATAACATACATGTGAGGGCCATTTATAGTATGAGCATGCCTAGAGAAAAGGTGGGCGAGAGGTGGCAGGAAAACATAGAGAGGGTGAAACAGCGGGAAAGGGATGGGAGAGAAAT
>NC_041380.1:602814824-602821863 GCF_002162155.2 Triticum dicoccoides | reverse complement strand
AGGTGCAAAGAATATAAAAGAGAAGAAAGAATTGCTGAATGTTGTTTACCAGGCACTCAGCAAATAACAAAGAAATAAGAAAAAAAATATGGAATGTTTGGCAAGTACTACGTGACAGGCACTCAACAAAGAGGGACAGTGCTAACAAGGCGACAACTTTGCCGAGTGGCAGTCAGGAGACACTTTGCCGAGTGGCATTCAAGCGACAAATGGAGTAGTGCGGCGAGTTGGGACCTGTTTCATGCCGTCGTTGAGTGCCATACTCTTTGACGTTGTTTTCTTACCGACGGTCAACAAAGATCGATAGCACTCCCCAAAGTACCTTGCACTTGGTAATCGCTTCAATATTCCCATAGTGCTTGAAGGCAGGAGTGTAAACAATGTTTTTCGAAAAGGGGCGCTTTATTACTTAAAAGGTTTAAGTAACACCCGGCCTCTGCATAACTGAGATGCACACAGTCAACAATATCCTCACAACAAGCGAAAAATAAAAATAAAAAAGGAAGGCGAAATACAAAGAAAGTATATTTGTATAGCGCCTAAACCGTCGGTGGCCCAATCCTAAGATCATGCTGCCACCCATGTTGGATAAAAGTATCCCTCGCCGTAACCTCCAATCGTGTACACACCTCCGTAAACAGGTCTCGATTCTCCACTCGTTGTAGAGAGGACCATAAACGAAGCGTCCCAGTACATCTGTAGATAACCTGCATAAGCGAAGTACTTTTATCGTTAAAAATCTTATCATTTCTACATAGCCAAAGCGACCAAATCACGGCAAGCGCTCCCACCCTAAGTAGACTTCTGAACTTGTGATCAACAATGTAGTTGTCACAACAGGTTGCCGCTTCGGTTGCCGGACACGAGCAGAGAAGGATATTGTCGCTTGTAGTGAGCGACCATCGAAGAAATAGAGGACCAAGAAGAGAGGAGCAGAAGCAGGATTGACGACGAAGACGACAGTTCAGTTCTGTGATTTCTGTTTGATGGTCCTTTCTCTTGTGGAGCTTCTCGCTCCTAAATACTCTGGTGAATTAGTGCATCAAGTCACGGCAGCCCAAGGCCCAGTCTTGAAAGCCGTACATGACATTCCTGCCTCCCTTAAATTCCGGCTTGCGCTCAAGCCGCTAAGATGCTCACACCAGGATCCCACGGGTCAATCAAGCATGCAACTAACATTATGTTCCTGACTGTATTCTTGTCCATGGCATTGGTCCCGTGATTGGAATATCCACGGAGTTGGAACTCATGAATGCCAAGAATTGGAAACCAGGCTCCCGTTCTGAACTCTATCACGCTTTCTTTGGCATAGTGGGAGACTGAGAGCCAGGCACTAAATTTTCTAACTGGCTCATCTCAACCAGATTAATAAACTTGAGGAGCATACGAGGATGAGTACTAAGAAGCTGTATGTAAATCTTAACCATGAAGATTTGACCACACTAACCACCATCGTAACAACTGAAGAAATCTTCAAAGGGCCATGTAATAACAAAGAAATGTTGCTTGCCGCTTGAGTGCTTCAAGATATATAGCTGCAACTCTGATCACTTCCACATTGTTTTGTCCTCAGCTTCAGCTACACACAGTAATGCCAACAATATGAATTCTTCCAAGCGTAAATTGCTCGTCACCTGATATAAGCCACGAGAATTGTAGCAGATTTCCTGGATCACATGGGAATAAGGATACTCTAATGGAGCTGTTTTAGGGATGTTTGGGGTAATAGTGGTACCCAACGAATTTCCCTGAGTGGCACCAGCTTCTAGCCAATTGCTCCACGCAGGTTCGCAGAATGTTGTGGGTGAATTTTGGAACCTTGGCTTGGACCCTGTGGTGCGATAGAAATAAGCTCGTCATAGAACATATATTCCATCGAGATCTACCGATGCGATTTATAAATTTTGCAGATTGTTGGAGCTGTGGAAGCCTCTCTCCAAGCGGCAGGATAATATGGTCATTGATGCATTGACGAGGAAGCACAAGACGGTGGCGACCCGACTACTGATGATCATTTATCCTCCTTGAGGTTGAGGCTATGTTTTTTAGACTATTGTGGGCTTGTTAGCTATTGCCCCCAGCATGTGTCGTACTACGTTTGTTTTCTCTTTCTTCCTAGCATTTCCAGAACTATTTTTATTTCCATGTGTCTGTTGTGAACCTCCGTTTCGCTTGGATGTTGGACGTTGGTTGTATGCGGGTGTGCTTTATCTTAAAGCGACGTAGGAAGTTTCTTTCGGTATAAGGATATACTACCTCTGTACCAAAATATAAGACATTTTTAGGCTAAAATAGCCTCCTTAAAACCGTCTTATATTTTGGTAGGGAGGGAGCATTTCACATCCATGCCACAAGCTCACAACGGTTGGCTTAAATAGAAGAACACATAGAGCTGCTGTTGTAACAGATTCAAGATCCCCAAAATCTGAATCACAGTAACATGGACGGATGCGTGTAGCTTCCAAGGATATAAGGACACAAGGACATGGTTGAGCAACATAAATTCTATTCTGAACTTTTGATACCTCCAGTGATACGGCCTCTGCTGCCCAAACATGCATTTGCCATGACTATGAGAGAATCCCATAGCAGAAACTTCATCATCAAGCTCTACGAGGTGATACTGAGAGAACACTAACTTTGCAGGTTCCACACAAGGCTCTAGGAACAAGGATACACCTCCAACATGTGTCATAATTTCTTCATAACCATTGAGAATTGGCTCCACTCACAACTCAAAGAACAATGACATACCTCCAACATAAGTGACCACATCATCAAGAATCTCTTCATTCCACACTGAGTTTGGAGAGCATAATTGTCGAGTACAATTACTATTTCATCCACAGAATCCAACTAGAACTCCAGGAAAAGAGAGGAGCCACCAACATGCGTGAGAATTTGACTAGTGTTCAGCTCCCCGAGAGTTGGTTCAGAGGTCAACACCTTGGCAGGCTTCGTCAGCTCAATAGTTGTGTCCATCACCTTGCTAGGGTTCACATTCAAGCACCGAGTGGGTTGTGTGACTAACATGTCCCCACTTACATGGACACACTAAGAGAATCTAGAATTTGTGTCGATGGTACAAGATCCCCAACACCAGTGTGCTCCAACGTTGTACATGAACTCGTGCCACTCAAAACCACTTGATGCAATCTTTATGCCTCATACCAAACCCTGGCCTTGCCTTCCATGTGCATTGTGGCAGCAACAACCCACAAACAGTTGTGTATATTGAAGTGAATGAAGTACTCAAGAGACTAAGCTCCCCGGAGGCGTGGATTCGTGCCACCAAAGCAAGGGAATGTTGTGTTGCATTGTGGGTCGGTGTTGACAATGCTAGCCCCTGCCACAGAACCTTCTTACGGACCACTAAGAACATATGTCGAACTGATTGCAAGGACCGTGAGAGGTGCCATTCCAGGACCTGTTGAAGTTGTAGCAGGACGTTTCCGTTGTAGTTGGTGATAACTCTGATGGTGGTGGGAGGGGATGACGTTTCTGTTGCTATGTCGTGGACGTGGATGGCGGCACACGCGATGATGATGTTTGGACGACACCCAGTCGGGGTAGTGTTGAGTACTTGGCAGACACTACAGAGATGAAGCCCATGTTCGCATGAACCTTGACAACAGTCGCGGCACCCGTCGTAGACTTACACGTTCCTGCCACTGGTAAATACGAACCATGCACAAGCAACGACTGGACGTATGGGTCGATCTAAGCAGGACCTGGTGCCATCATCCCTGCAGCATCACCCATTCCGCAAGCACTCCAGATGAGATTGAGAGAGCACCAACTTGGTGCAAGAAAAGGAGAATAGATTGGGGATTTTTTTTGGCGAATTTTTGGAGGATTTTGTGGCCGATTGGAGAGGAATTGGAGATGAGGTGGATGGAACCCTGCTCTAAGTACCAAATGTCACAACCCGTCCCCGTGGTGGACACCTGATTTTCAACAAAGGATGAATTTTATTGACTCAAATGTATCATCAAGAGAATACAAACATAGTGAGCACATGCTCGTCCTCTGCATAACTAGGATGCACATAGTCAACACCAACCCACACACGACAAATAGTAAAGTCATATAAGACCAAAACTATGTGAAGGCGAGAAAAAAAATACAAAACGATCAGATTTGCGATCGACAAACTACAAATAATGACCATATCCACACCAACGATGTCATGACACCACTGGGACAACGGGGTTCTTCAAAAGCAACACCGATCATGAAGGGAGCGATGCGCAAGCACCCATTGGAGAATGATAAAGCCGCTTGTGGAGAGCGACCACCGGAGAAACAGATGATTGAGATGAGAGGAGCAGAAGCAGAAGCCGGACAGAAGAAGACACATGTTCAGTTCTGAGATTTCTGTTCGACGGTCCTTTCTCTCCGTGCAACTCCTTGCTCATTTTTTTAGAACTATACCTTTTATTAATCATCAAACTCTAGACGAATGCAAATAAATGTGTCGAGGTATGGCCAGCCACACATGGCACCCAATATCAATCGAGGACGCGACAAGACTGCGGCGTATCAGCATGGGGCGCTGCCAGAAATGTTGTGACAATCTCCATGCAATCAGAGGCAACAGAGAGGGATTGGAGAAGAAGATCATCAGTATCTAAAGCCACAGCTTCATCGCATGCGTGTGCCTTAAGTATGGCCGGATCCACTAACCCTTGAAAGACAACAGAGATGCTCCCAAGAAATTTCTTCGCTTGTCCCTGCAAATCACTGCGGCTTCTCCTCTTGTGCCACATCTAGGTCCTATGCAGGTTCAAATTTTTTTCATGATCCATGGGTGGTAGCCAAGGTTTGGGCGCCAAACTGACAGTTACATGCAAGCCCCTGGGTTTTAATGAATTGCATCCAGTTCCGAATTCAGGGTCGTCTAGGAATTTCTCCACAAAATATGATGTGCTCATGGGGATCTGGAACTGGTTGTCATTCATGGATAGCTCTCCGCCTTGCCCACCTGATGGCCCACCGCCCACACAGTAACTACTACCCTGGTAATCTCCTCTTGCCGCTCGCTCGTAAATACTACTACCTGTGAGTTCGGGTTTATTGACCCCCTTCATATTTTGTACCCAATTTGAACCTTAGATTTGACTAATGAAATATAAGTTGTATGTCACTAATCTTATTTTGTTGGATTCATATTCAAAAGAATTTGTCAATGGTACTATTTTTATGAAATGAATGTATATATATGTTAAAAAAAGATACTATATGTTTCTCTAAAGGGAAAATCTAAAGACAAATTTTTTTTTTCTCGAAAGAAAATATATTTTTTGAAAGGTGTGGCTAGAACGAAGTCTCAATCAAGTGACACGATATATAAAAAGAAGAACGATTTTAGAAAAAAAGTTCACACAAATCTCAACGTAAGATCTCACGAACATAGCATCGACTTAAGTCTCAGTCGACTGAGACATAGCAATCCCGTTTTCGGAAAGTAAAGAATCAGGCGTGTGCATTCAACCGACTGTCGTACGTTTTCTTATGTTTTAGGAAACCGACTGCGGTACGTGCGGTTTCCTTTCGGAAGTTGGGCTGGGCCTGTTCGCAAGATTATAAGTTGGCGCACCGCACCAGCACCGTCGCACCGTAGTCGATCGTCCTTGTGCCTAATTATTTGCAGACCGGCGAGGCTCGATGGCAGCGGTTCGATGCCTGGGGAGGAGGCTTGGTGGAACGCTGGCGGCGGCCGCGGAGGGGCGACCCCAACTCGTGCCAAGCAGGTTCTTCAGCGAGGTATCTTTTCCCTCACGACGATCTATCTCCCGACATCAAGGATGGCAACAGCAAAATTAATTACTCCCTTTACATCCTTCATAATTATTTAACAGCCGTAATCAGCGCTTATTTAATTATCGATGATATGAAGGAGGCACACTGATCATTATTTGTGTGCATCAATCCAGCATGCTCGTGAGAAGAAGCAGAAGGTGGAGGAGCTGTATGATGCGTTATACAAGCGGGGGAAGATTCCCACGACTACTCAGCAGCGTCCCTCTGTACAAACCAGTCAAGAAGTAGACGACCCTTTGTAGGATACGAAATTACATCTATTTCTTCCGTAAGTTTCTGTTTCTTTGGCAGCTTGATATATATGATCTTACTTCTTTCTACATGCAGGCGTGTTAGGCGTCAGGGTGGACACGGTCCGGGCCGGTCCGGTCCCGGTTCGAGCCGCCACTTGGACCGGCCGCCGGCGGTCCGGTCCGGACCGGACCGAGCTGTCCAACGAGCTCCTTTTCTGGGACCGGACCGTTTGGAGGCCAGCTCGGTCAAGCCCGAGAGGACCGAATGGACCGGCCCGTCACCTTGCCTGGCAGACTGTATTTTGCTGCGTATAGGTCATATTTTGCTGTTGTTTATGTAGTTGCAGGTAGCTGCCGATCGCACGATCCATCCCATGACCTGGTCTTGAGCGAAACTAGCTGAGCTACTGACTGTACGTGGACATATGCATGCTGCCGGTCCTATTATTCAGAGAAGGAGCAAAGTGTATGCTAGAACATGCAACAGACTAGTCATCAGTTTAGGCATCTGTTGTTTTTGGAGAGTAAATAAAGCAAAAGTGCAACAACAAGTAGATAAGTTTAGCTACTGTTTAGGCATCACATAGTGACAAGCTTACGAATGGATGTAATATGATAAGTCATCACTCCTCACTACATTTTCAGGTAAGTTTGGACAGGAACAGCAGATATATCACATCCACAAACAATTCATTTGGACAGCAGGCACTGGACTAAATTTGGACAGTAAAAATAACTACATTCGGACAGCATTTCCTTTGTTTTTTGGACATCAAAACAACTGATTTTGACAGCAAACATAGCACAAATCAGGTTAAGCAACACAAATACCACATCCACAAACATAATGTCTTATCATCATTGAACGACACGATTACAAACTTGCAATGACAATTTCAAGTCCATGTCAATTGGCAAGTTGAACATAACACAAATGAGAGGTTCATCTCCAAGCTAGTTGTGACATTTCACAGTTCATGACT
>NC_041380.1:602811496-602814814 GCF_002162155.2 Triticum dicoccoides | reverse complement strand
ACAAGTTCGAACATAACCCAAATGCAAAAGTAGCCTTCCCATGAGAAAGATCACTTTGACATTCGTCTCCAAAATAGCAAGATCAAGATCAACATCCACATGATGAGTGTCTACAAGATAAGCAACATTCACATAAATAATGTTTGGTATCGTATACCAAGTGAAACATGTAGGAAGAATTGTTACCAATCGTTGATCTCCTCCACGATGGGTAACTTGATGGTTTCAACATCATCCTCTTCATTCTCATCCCTCGGCTACAAGTGTGGAAGTTCGACAAATGCTCACATCACAACAAGACCAAAAAAGAAAGAAAGAAAAAGGTAAGGAAAAGATGGCAAACATACCACCAGATTCAAGTCAACGTGAGCACCCTTTATATAACTTGCACCACAAACTAATGCCTCCACCATAACCGGTTTTAACGAACTCCTGTAGTCATCTAATACACACAAGTAGACAAACTAGTTTGAGGATGAGAACTTGACAAGTTTATATCCAAAGTTCATTAGTACGAGTTGACATACCTAAAATCCTTCCGGTCGTGCTGAAGGTAGATTCTGAAGACACGGAGGTAGCCGGGATAGTAAGGAACCTCCTGGCTATCTTGGCCATAATTGGGTACCTAGGAGCATTGACTTTCCACCAACCAAGAAGATCAAGAGCCTTGTTGCGAGGTTCAACCGCATCCTCTAAGTAGTTCCTCAACTCACTCTTTGATATTCTTGTTGAACGGGACGATAAGAAGGACTCATACCCAGCTTGAACCGGGATACTAGGAATGTTTATAGAGGAAGATACACTTTCTCCATTTCCAGCTCGCTTATCTTGGGAAACACATTTGTCATACAAGGTCGCCAACTCTTTCTCCACGATTTTCATCTCAGTCCTACACCTCGTACTTCCTACTCCATATAGTTCTCCAAAGGCCCACTCTATGTAATTCATCTTGTACCTAGGATGAAAGATGATAGCATTGGAGTGAATTAGCAAGCACATGAATAAAAAAACAGCAAGCACAATAATAAAAAAACAGCAAGCACATGAATAAAAAAACATTGGAGTGAAAACAGCAAGCATATGTACCGTGGATCAAAGACGGTTGCGATCACCATGGCATTGTTCTTTTCTTCCCAATATTTGTCAAACTTCTCCAACATTGCTTCACCCATTTCCTTGTAGTGGTCACTATCACTAGTCATTGCACGTTTGATTGCAAGCTTGACACCAACAATGTATGGATAGAAGATGTTCGAAGTGGGATATAAACTTCCTGAAAATGCATTTGTCACCTCAGCCAAACTCTCAAGTAATGGAGAGATAAGGTCATACATGTCCCACTCTGCGTTTGTCGGCGCCCAAGCATAGTTGGCATTGGAACCAGCATGAGAGGTCAAGGCTTCCTTATAACCACGGGCAGTGCTAATCATCTTATAGGTTGAACTCCACCTTGTTTTACAATCCAGGTGTAAATGATTACCAACTTTGACACCCAAGCTTTTGCAAGTGGCAACAAAAGCATGGAGACGAGAAGGTGACCTCTTGAAGTACTTCACCGTCTCTCTCAAGCTGTTTATCAAATTATCTAAGACCTCCGTCCCATCTTGCACGACCAACCACACACATGTAAGATAAGGTTTGGTTGCTTGTCCACAAATCTGTAGTTAGACATATGGAGCTCACACCCTTTAGGACAGATTTAAGCACCTCTTTTTCTTTCTTGTAGACCCTCATGCACTCGGCTCGTATTGCCTTCCTTCCAATGGGTTTATAATTTGGATTCATGCACTTCATTAGAATGTTGAACCACTCATGTTCAACCATTCTAAATGAATACTCATGCACACATATCATCTTAGCAATAAGCTCCTTCACAATTCCTTGGTCATACTCAATAGAGGGGTGCATTGTTGGACCACTTGCTGTACCATTGATTTTGCGCAATTCCAGAGTTGTTTGGATGGCATCCCTAGCCATCTTGGCCTTGTAATTCTTACATTTTAAATGATGCCTTCCAATAGTTGAGGTGCTGCCACCTTGCGTATACGCATACTTCTTATCAATACAATAATTACAAACAGCCTTCAACACAATCTCTCCAGTCTTCTCATCTGGCTCCTTGACCTTGTGAAAATGGGCCCAAACATTGGATGACGTCCTAACGGGAGCTTTGGCTCTTGGCCTCTTGTTCTTTTTCCTTTTCCTTTCTCTTGCCTCCTCCTCACTAGAGACAACATGCACAAGTGATTCCTCGGACATAGTGTCACCTTCCAGTTCATCTGCTGATTCCTTATACCCCTCTGATGTATCATCATCCGACATATCAGCACCCGCTTGCAATGGCGGAACCACAAACAGATTCTGCTCCTCATATTCCTTGTCCTTGTCCTCATCCATGTCCTCGTCCTCGTCGTCCTCCTCCTTCTCCTTGTCCTCTACCACAATAGTAGATGCATGAGGCAGCTCGGAGCCAGTTGCCGAGCCGGAGGCAGCGGCTTCCGCGGCACGCACGCCGGCACCGGTGCGGTCGGGGAGACGCGGAGGAGGCGGAGGGTGTTTTTTTAACCTACAAATTAACTCTCCCATTGGGGCATTGGGAAAGTCTTTCGCCTTCTTAATCTGCACCTTAGGTTTGCTCTTCTTCCTCGGAACTAGAGGAGGCAGCGCCGAATCTTGCCTAATTAGGTAATTCAAGCTCTTTTCCTTTGCCTTTGCCTTCCCATTCTCCTTACCAGCACCCTTCGGCTTCCCATTCTCCTTACCAGCACCCTTTCCCTTCTCATTCCCCTTCTCCTTCACCATTCTCTACAAAAAAAAACAGCACATAATATCTACAGTCAGTACATCAACCATCAAGTGCAAATAATTCATCTTCTTCTTGTTGTAGCATAGAAAACCTTGTTCTGCACATACTGTCTACTCTCCAGAACTACATCTCCTGACCAAACGTGTTAAATCAGCTAGTACTAGTGCAAACAAACATATAGTCATCTAGCAATAGTGCATAATCAAGCATTTTTTCAGAAACTATTGTCACTTTTCAGTATAATCTCTTGACTAAAGTTTGCTGTTGAAACACTACATCTACTGAAACTATTACATTAGTTCAGAAAATTCAGAAACTCTAGATACATTAGTTCAGAAAATTCAGAAACTGTTACATAAGTTCAGAAAATTCAGAAACTCTTACATAAGTTCAGAAAATTCAGAAAGTTTCTTGTTCAAACACTAGATCTCTAGATCACCTATCTAAGTTCAGCACTGAATCATCTCAGTTTGGCGGGGTTACAGGTCAGGTTACCTCTTCCTCTTCGTGGC
>NC_041380.1:602801735-602811405 GCF_002162155.2 Triticum dicoccoides | reverse complement strand
GAAGGGGAGAGGCCGCGGGCGATGGCGCCGTCGATGAAGGGGAGAAGCCGCGGGCGATGGCGCCGTCGATGAAGGGTTAGGGTTTGGGATTGGAGAGGAGGAGGCGCTGTGAGGAGAGGAGAGAGAGGGGAGGGGGGGAGGGGGAATGGAACGAGGGGAGGGGGTTCGCTCGATGCCTCGATCTGTCCAGCCAGATGGGCCTTGCTGCGCCAGCGGTCCGCTCGGTCGGCCCGGTTAAAGACCGGACCGGACCGAACTTTTTGCGGTCTGTATTTCTGGGCCCGGCCCGTCCTGTTTTTCTACCGGGCCTGGACCGTACGGTCCGGTCCTGAACGGGCCACGAGCGGGCCGCAAAGCTTGCTCGTGTCGTCCAGGCTGAGTTAGGCGTTATGCAATGAGGATTCGGGGTGTGTTTGACTTAGCTGCCAAGATGACGTTAGGCTTTATGCTGGTTGCTTATGCGGTTAGTCCCAAACTGCCCAGAGAAGAGGACACCACCAATACTTGCCCACAATGCGGCTTGAGAACATCAACGACCAGAGAAGGCACCACCAATAATTGAGAACCAAAGATGATGCTATCTTTGTGATATTCTGTGATATGGTATCATGTAATTATATCTCTTATCTAGTAGTAACTAATTGAGTAGAATATATTACTCAAACAAATTGTGCAAGGTAGGGGATCGGATTGGGTCTCTGCTATTTAACATGTACTCCCTCCGTCCACGAATAAGTGTACATCTAGCTTTTGTTCTAAGTCAAAGTTTTAAAATTTTGACCAACTTTATAGAAAATAATAGTAACATATATGACATCAAATTGATAGATTATCAAAGTACATTTCAAAACGAATCTAGTGATACTAATTTGGTGTCATAAATGCTTTTACTTTTTCCTAGAAAGGTGGTCAAAGTTTTAAAACTTTAACTTAAGACAAAAGCTACATGTACACTTATTCATGGACGGAGGGAGTAGTACGGTAATTGTGTAAGGAAAACGTTTCATGCCTACACGCCGGCCGAAGCTTTGGCCGGTCGCGTCACCCACGCACGCAACCCACTCACAGGCAACCACATGACACAGTGGACCCATGAAGACTAGTCTTCCTACCTTATCCCTTTTCTTCTCCCCGCACTGCTCGCCCTTACACCATTCTTCTCTCGCACCTTTTCTTCACAGCGAGCTCCTGCGCCGGTGTCCCGACGAGGCATCCGCCTGCACTTCCACCAACCCCTATTCTTTCTTCCCCACATGCTCCTCCATGCCATGGCCGTCCGCCACCTGCTCCTCACCCTCATGGCGCACTCCTAGGCCCCCAACTGCCGACCGTGCTACTACACCCACTAGCGCGTGCTACAACCAGAGATTGAATTTCTTTGCAAACGACAATGGTGAGGTTGTGGAGCTACCACTGGCGATAGGATATGCTGCAACGGCGACGACGAAGTTTATGGTGGCAACGACTATGCTGCGATTTTTGCTGCAACCGGCAGCCCAAAAAGCTATCACATGAGGACAATTTTGATAAAACCACCATTTTGTTACAGCCACACATTTTTGCTACAACCGGCGTTGCTCATCGTTGTTGCAACCATTGCTGGATTTTGCTACCACTGGCGCTGCCCATCGCTGTTGCAATCGTTGTTGGATTTTGCTACCATCAGCGATAAATTTTGCTACATCCACCATGACGGAGCCACGACACGTAACGGTGGTGGCAAGAAATTGCGGGAACCATCATCCTTTTTTGCTTGGTCCGGCGATCATTTTTGCTACATCCATTCAACGACATTGGCTCTTTATTTTCGCTCGTGCAACCCATGTGCAATGGGTGTCGACGGCGAGGGGCGGCATGTCACATTGGGGTGCTGCAACCAGCGGCCGAGGTTGCCCTGACCACGCCGGTGACGCTATGAAGACCACATGATGCTTGGGACGGCAACATCTCCATGTTGCATCGACGTAGCAGGCCTGCTTGTGACAACGACGACTTGATGAAGGATGTGAGCGGATGGCCGGCGAGCGCGAGCAGGCGGCCGAGTCGACGAGCGCTGATGGCATCATTGGCCGGCAAGCACGAGCAGCCAAGGACAAGCACCGGCAGCGACGAGCGCGGAGTCCGCCATGGACGGAAGTGGCAAGTTAGTACGAGCGAGATGCGAAGGGGAGAATATGACGTACCCGAATTAACTGCCGCCACATAAGCTTTTAAGTAAATCATCATGTAGGGTTTCGTACGTGTAGCATTGCTGGCCTTATCCCTCACGAGAGAAAAAATATCCACTCGTCTTCCTCCTGTGCATCATCCCCTACCTCTGCCTCTGCTAAACTCAGTGCACAATCTTCTCTGCAACTTCCCTCCGGGTTCTATGTCTATAGCAACTAAGCGCAAGGTCCGCCATTCTCCATGCTCAGGGGCCCTCGTTCTCCGTGCTCACAAGCGTGCTTCAACTCCCGCACCCGTCGGGCTCCCTCTTGCGGGTGTGTGAGGCAAAGCCGACTCATGCGATGTGGGTTGATCTTGGTGGGTAGGTATGTGAGCGTCGCGTCGAACATGTCGGTCTCATTGTACCCGCCGTCAAGCACACGCCGGATGAAAATGGAGTGGCGCTCATTCTAGCGGGAGCCGAAGCGGGAGCACAGAACGCAACGCCCCAACGCACCGCAAAGTGCAGCTCATCAGGGAGGAGCTCCCGTGTCATGCCGTGCCCATGGCATACGCGCTCACCCAGGCCATAGTGCAACCAAGGAGAACGGTGTCGGGTGCTTCCAAGCGACGAACGTCATGAGTGCTCCCTACTGCCCTAAACTCCATGTCCTACAACATCATTACATCATTGACGAGCAGACCCGTTCCTACGTCATAGCACTAGTGAAGCTACAAGCCTGATGGTGAGAGGCAACACACCTTGGCAGCTACCGGTGCTGTGATGCAACATTCACTGGGGCCTCACCACGCTGCATCTCTCACAATCGTGGCGTTGTGCTGCTATAGAGCTCTCACCCGTGGTCTTGGAGTTGCAATGGCGCGCTCACCAACGGTACGGTCGCCACTGCTCGCCTGGCGCTGCAATGGAGCTCCCACCAGCGGTCTCGGAGCTGCAATGGTGCGCTCACCGACGGGCTCGCCACTGCTCGCTCGCGCTGCAATGCGAGCGCTCGTTAACGCTCCCGTCGCTGCAATGGAGTGAGCGATGGCCAGCGGAGGACGCGGTTTACTGTGTCGGGAGCTAGAGGTGGCCGGCTGCGATGTAGGATCCGCAAGAGACAAAAGGAAACAATCTTTGATGGTGCGCATCTGTAGGCAGTGGAGGCTGCTTATGTTTCCCTCATAACAAACGAATGATTTGTAGCAGACACCATTATCTCACACATGTACCCACAAATTCTCCAGGAAGCGACGGAGAATTCTTCATCTCCACAAACACTAGCAGAAAATGGGTCAAATGTAAAGCACATTAGTGCCGGTTAGATTTTGAGCCGGCACTAATGTGTGCATTAGTGCCGGTTCCAACGGCTAGCCGGCCGCTCTCATTAGTACCGGTTCGTGGCGAACCTTTAGCACCAATTCGTGCCACAAACCGGTACTAAAGTGAGTGATGGCAGGATGTTGTCAGTCTGGGCCCCTCCAGCACCTTTAGTACCGGTTCGTATCACGAATCGGTACTAAAGATCGTCCTACATAAACCCTTCGTCCACCCGAGCTCGCTCTGTTCTTCCCCTCTTCCTCTCGAGCTCATCACACATTTTGCCCAAAATTTGTCAAGATTTGAAGGCCCCCATCCATTCAAATGATCACAAAGGTTAGCAACTTTGTCCTTTCATCTCTCATTGCTAGATTAGCTTTTGCAATGCTTTATATAGTGAATAATTTGTGAGTTTAGTAATTTGGGAGGAATTATATGTGCTAGTATTTGATTTATATGCAATTTGAGGTCAAAAATAACACTTAGTTTGCATATGTAGGTGCGGTTTACTTAGTGCCTTCTAAATCTCCGTCGTAACCACCGTCGATCGCCCGCACCGTCCCGTCGCCGGCACCACCTTGCGGTGAGCCTCTTGTTCATGAATGTTTTATATAAAAAATTGATGTTTGTGTGATTTGGATATATAGTTACTCGTATAATTATCTTACCCGTACGTTGTTTGTTATACATAGTGCCATGGTTTTGATATCAGTCCCCGTCGGCCCCCGTCCTTGTTATGATTCGGATGTGGTATATTCTTTTTTAAAACTATTTGTTGCATTTCGTGTTTATGACAAATTATGCCCATCAAGTTGACATAGATATTTGTATGTAGGAGGTATGTGAACCGGAAATTCCAACCGACCCTATTGTCGAGAGGTTAAATTTAGTTGAAAGAAAAAACAAGGATTTGAAAGAAAAGTTGAAAACAATTGAGGGGGAGAAAATGCGCTTGAAGATTAGAAAGATTAGAAAATATGCCATTAATAGTGAGGCTTGGTATGGAGAAAATGCGCTTGAAGATTAGAAAAATTAGAAAATATGCTGTCGATGATCACAAGATCAAGATGGAGAAAATTCGCTTGAAGATTAGAAAGATTAGAAAATATGCCATTCATAGTGAGGTTTGGTATCATTATGTTGTTGGATCAATTGTTACCTTAGAAGCTAGCCTATGGTATCATTATGGGTATTACAATAGTTGATCTACCACGAGATCAAAGAGGCTAAACCCTAGAAGCTAGCCTATGGTATGATTGTTGATGTGTATGTTGTATCGACTAGCCTGGCCCTGGTTTATATAAGGCACCAGAGGCCTAGGTTAACAAGAGTCCTAGCCGAATACGTCGGTGGGGAGAAGTCCTTGTCTTGATCGCCAAGTCTTTGTGGAATCTTCCTTGTATGCAACAGCTGTCCGAACTGGCCCATGAGTATATAGCCATGGGGGGCCTCGGCCCAATCTAATAGATCGGGAGACGACGTGGTGAGTACCCCATAGTCCAGGACACCGTCAAGGGCCGTCATCACGGAGGGCTTCTACATCATCCTAGCTCCTCCGACGAAGTGTGAGTAGTTTACCTCAGACCTTCTGTCCATAGTTAGTAGCTAGATGACTTCTTCTCTCTCTTTGAATCTCAATACAAAGTTCTCCCCCTCTCTTGTGGAGATCTATTCGATGTAATCTTCTTTTTGCGGCGTGTTTGTTGAGACCGATGAATTGTGGGTTTATGATCAAGTCTATCTATGAATAGTATTTGAATCTTCTCTGAACTCTTTTATGTATGATTGGTTATCTTTGCAAGTCTCTTCAAATTATCCATTTGGTTTGGCCAACTAGATTGGTAGTTCTTTCCATGGGAGAAGTGCTTAGCTTTGGGTTCGATCTTGCGGTGTCCTTAACCAGTGACAGAAGGGGCGGCAAGGCACGCATTGTATCGTTGCCATCGAGGATAACAAGATGGGGTTTATTTCATATTGCATGAATTTATCTCTCTACATCATGTTATCTTGCTTAAGGCGTTACTCTGTTTTTAACTTAATACTCTAGATGCATGCTAGATAGCGGTCGATTAGTGGAGTAATAGTAGTAGATGTAGAATCGTTTCGATCTATTTGTCATGGACGTGATGCATATATACATGATTATGCCTAGATATTCTCATAACTATGCTGAATTCTATCAATTGCTCAACAGTAATTTGTTCACCCACCGTAGAATACATATGTTCTTCAGAGAGGCCACTAGTGAAACCTATGGCCCCCGGGTCTATTCTCATCATATCAATCTCCATCACGTTAATCTTGCTTTGCTTTTTTACTTTGCTTTTACTTTTTACTTTGCATCTTTATACCAAAAATACCAGAAATATTATATCTATCAGATCTCACTCTCGTAAGTGACCGTGAAGGGATTGACAACCCCTAATCGCATTGGTTGCGATTAGCTATCGCTTTGTGCAGTTACGAGGGACTTGAGCGTGGGCTCCTACTGGTTTGATACGTTGGTTCTCAGAAACTGAGGGAAATACTTACGCTACTCTGCTGCATCATCCCTTCCTCTTCGGGGAAAACCAACGCAAGCTTAAGACGTAGCAGACAACTAAGCAACTGATGCACGAAGAAGCAAAAGGTTAGACACTGAAACCAACCTCGGAAAGAAAGAAACAAATTTCACTGTAGGATTTCTACAGCGCTCTGGGTTGATTGGGTGTATGCATGGTCACAATCAGAAACACTCCTGCTGCACAAACTAGATAATAAGGAAACAAGAAAGAGTGACCATGACCTCACACGCAAGACCGACTAGGAAATCTTGACGCACAACAAGAAGATGACGGGCCATATGAGATAGTTTCAACCCCGGCGAATACTGGTAAAAGGAAGAGTTTGCTACCTCGTAGAGAGCTAGGTTGGACTGACTGACTAGCTCCCTACCTTTCGTAGGTATAGCTATTGTTATCTATTACAACAAGCTAGATGAAGCGCTATTCAGATGGTAATAATGGTTGTTGGATCATGCATGCAGGTTCTAGATGACGAACTGCCATGGCATCAACATGCACTTCATCCGAAACCTACCACGCCGGAGACACTCGTCGGACGCCACTTCTCAATCCTCCAATTGCCGGTCGGAGAGAATTAAAAGAGGATGTCCTACCGAGTAGGATGAGTTTGCCAGGGTAGCCTCATGTCTACCACACAACTTTATTCTTCTAGACACGTGTTGGGCCTCCAAGCGCAGAGTTTTGTAGGACAGTAGCAATTTTACCTCAAGTGGATGACCTAAGGTTTATCAATCCATGGGAGGTGTAGGATGAAGATGGTCTCTCTCAAACAACCCTGCAACTAAATAATAAAAAGTCTCTTGTGTCCCCAACACACCAAATAAAATGGTAATTTGTATAGGTGCATTAGATCGGCGAAGAGATGGTGATAAAAGTGTAATATTGATGGTTGAAATATATTTTTATAATCTGAATAAATAAAAACAGCAAGGTATCAAATAGTAAATGGGCACAAAAACGGTATTGCAATGCTTGAAAATTAGGCCTAGGGTCCATACTTTCGCTAGTGCAATCTCTCAATAGTGCTAATATAATTGGATCATATAACCGCCCTGATAAAAAAGAAGTTTTGATGTGGAATGCTACCTAGCATAATTATCAATGTAATTTTATTTCTTGTGGCATGAATGTTCAGATCCACAAGATTCAAGAAAAAAGTTTAATATTGACATAAAAATAATAATACTTCAAGCATACCAACCAAGCAATTATGTCTTCTCAAAATAACATTGCCAAAGAAAGCTCATGCCTACAAAATCATATAGTTTGGCCATGCTTCATTTTCCTCACACAAAATGCTCCTATCATGCACAACCCTGATGACAAGCCAAGCAATTGTTTCACACTTTAGTATTCTCAAACTTTTTCAACTTTCACACAATACAATATAGCTAAAGAATTTCTAGATGACCCAACTTCGACCAGGTTGGAATGGTAATCCTATAGGCAGTCAGGCTCTGATACCAAAGCTGCCGGGACCCCGATTCCAAGTCACATCGATCTAGCCGGTAACACCTCATATCACTTTGCGGCCTCACGCACGGTATTCCCACGGGTGTCTCCTTACCCTGGCCAGGGACCGTTTGTGCCTTTTGGCTCACGTATATGATTGTGTCGCTAGCATCCATATGACAGAGAACCCGAGCCGACATGGCTAGTCGTGAACCCAAAGCGACACTAACCTATGGGGATAGGCATACATGATTCACATCGAGCATGTCGGTCAGCAGCATGTCAATCCGGGCTGTAGCACTGGGCTAAGAGGACTCCAGGGAACCCGGGCTGTAGCAGGCTAGGCAGGACTCCAGATGTCACCGCGTGACATTTCCCCGAAGGGACAGACACAGGAACGAAGTGAAACACATGCCGGCCAGCCAAGTGTCCAGAGCAGTAGTGCTGGGCTAACGGGACTCCGGTGAACCGGGCTGTAGCGGACTACTATGGCTCAAGGAAGCACTAGACTACATTTCCCCATAAGAGAGGCTGCCAAGGATAAACAACTAGATTGTCGGATCCCACACATAGCAATACATGTCACACGTACGCATAACATGCATGTATGTGTTGTACAACATGGCATCGCAACATAACTCAAACTCATATAGATAAAGGCCTAGAAGAGCCACATAGCATTAAATACAAACAGGGGTCACATGACCCATCATTCAGAGCATACAAGCAACGGAAGCATTACATGTCTGAGTATAGACAACTACAAAAGAAAAAGGCTAAGAAGCCTGACTATCTACAAGTCCCTCCCAAGGGTACAAGATCGTAGCTGAGGTAACAAGCTACTCATCGAAGTCCAAGCGGTACTACTAGTGAGACAGATGTCTCACCTGCCAAACATAAATAAAGCAAACATGAGTACAAAGGTACTCAGCAAGACTTACATTAGATCCTATCATACATGCGTTTGTATCTAGAAGGTAATGTGGGGTTTAGTTGCAGCAAGCCAACTTTGACTCAGTGGCTATACTGTTCTACGACCACGAGAAACTTCTTTGAGGTGAGGCAGCGTACACGAGTCCACTAATCACCACATCAATACACTACTATGGATTCATCCTCGTCTCTTTACGAGAAGGCCATCCATAGCACTCACACTTGTCTTGAGCCTTTTAGGGTATCCACTTTAAGTTGTCTATGTACCACGTAAGCATCCAAGAAGTCCATAACCGAGGACACGACTATTCGAATAGATCATGATAACCCTGCAGGGGTGTACTTCTTCACACATGCTCTCACCACTTATCACCATATACACGTCATGTATCTCGACAACCTTCAAGCGGAAGCCTGGCGAGGGTGTCGGCCACGACCTGACTAACCACACAAGACTCTAGTCCAGGTTTATCACCTATTCGGGTTCCATCCACAAGGAGATCCGGCCGGGGTTTCGCTCACGGCCCTAAATGATGTGTACAGGGTTCCCGAGCCCACCATCCGGGTGCCACTCGGTACAACGGGCCACGTGTTCCTAGTCCATCCCAAGTCCACCCTGCCGGGTGCCACTCGGTAGAAAAATAGCACTACCTACAAACACCAGAAACTATTTGCAACTCCTGGACAGAGATCAAGTTGGCTAATAAGTCGAGAGGGGTCGAGTTACCGGAACCCAATGTGTGGTAGTAGCTAGTCCTTGGACAACATACACAGAACTCAGTTCTTAGGGACGGTTCCAGTGAGACAACCCACCATGTACTCCTACATGGCCTCTCACCGCTACCTTTACCAAATCGTGTTCACACGCTTAACTCTCAACATAAGAACATAGCACTGTACTCTAATTCATTCCCAATGAATCAGACCTGACATACTCTAAGCAATAGCAGGCAAAGCATGGTAGGAACACAACATGGCTCAATCAACTCCTACACATGCTAGTGGGTCACTGGTAGAAAAAGGGCCTATAGTCCCAGTTCGTAAGGGCCTTTAGTCCCGGTTCCGGAACCGGGACTAAAGTGTCGGTACTAATACCTCCCCCCTTTAGTCCCGGTTCAATCCAGAACCGGGACTAAAGGCCCTCCACGTGGGTAGTGCGCAGAGCCCCGTCAGGAGACCCTTTGGTCCCGGTTGGTGGCACCAACCGGGACCAATAGGCATCCACGCGTCAACACTTATGTGGCTGGGGTTT
>NC_041380.1:602721687-602801385 GCF_002162155.2 Triticum dicoccoides | reverse complement strand
TTAGGTGTTTCATATATTGTGTTAGCTAGTTATAATTAATATAGAGAAGTGTCCTCTGTTATGTCCGTGCTTGGTCGACGCTACGTACTATACATAAGTATATAGAGAGGACTAGACACGCTAGCTAGCTAGTAAGCAAACGAAGGAAACAGAAGATCGTCATGAACATATATGCATATATACAGAGAGAAGTGATATCGACCACCTCTCCTTCTCCGAGAGATTGGTCGAACAACAAGTTCTCGTATATCTATCTGACACTACCGGCTACATATATACAATAATTATCTCTTACAAATATAATCATACGGACTCAGGGTCCACATAGAATTCTCCGTCTTCAGGGATCACGTGGTCAAGAAAGAATGCCGCCAAATCCTCTTGAATTGCTCGCATGCGAGCTGGTGCTAGGAGTTCATCTCGCTTCCGAAACATCTAATTTGAAGAAGGGGGTCAATACACACATATATATATATATATATATATATATATAAATGAATGAAACTCAACACAAATGATGGTGATAAAATAAAATTGTGAATGTTGTTATTTACGTACTTCATATTGTTCGTTAGAGTACCCGCCCCGCTCACAGGTCGTGTGGCGGATGGACTCACAGATGTAGTATCCACAGAAATCATTCCCTTGTTCCTGCCACAACCACTTTACAAGAAATAGAGGTCAATCAAACTGATAAGCAAGAATGCTAAATGGTATTGATGAAACTAGCGCTTGAATCACTAGGAGATGCGCGGAACATGCTACTATAGTACTTACTTTTGGGTGTCTAAATTCCAGCTCCTTCGGCAGTCCCGGAACTGTTTTGGTGAATTTTCTCCAAACCCTGCCGGACAAAGAAAACAATTACTTGATATCAGGAAATGAACAAAGTTGCTGATATGGTGGATAATGATCGATTTAACTTACTTCTTGAGGATTTCAGTCATGTCCGCATACTCCTTGGGATCTTTTCGTTTAGAGTCCAAGATGGTTACTAATCCCTGCTTAAGCTTAATCTCTAGGAGAATACAGTGGAAACTGCACACACATGCATAACTCATGAATTACATTACTATAACCTTGACTAATATATAAGGGAAACCGAATACGCACAAGACAGTAACACTCACCTGAAGTTGTAAGGAAAGAGCATTATATCTTTGTTTTGATTTATTACGAACGATCGTAGCAAGCTGGCCTCGGTAGGTGCGGCATGAAGTTTAACCTGAGTTGCATCTATGAGATATGTGTTAATGAATCCAATATCACCGAATTGTCTTTTCTTCAATTCGGCGATCTTCAATCTGCATAATATAGTGACGATGATTATAAATACATGCAATGAAAGAGCTAAACTATATAGAGAAACTTAATGACAGAAGTAGTACTACTTACAGACAGTAGCAGGCGACCGTTGTTTTATCGAGGGCCAATTGATTGAAAAACTGACAGAACTCCTCAAATGGAACAGGCAACAGATCAATTCCAACGAGGTCATGCTCCTTTTTAACTTTCACATACAAAGTACTCCTCCCCCAAAGTCTCTGCAGATTTTCAAGTACCAATCATGCAATCTTCGCATCATCATTGATAGAGATCTTTCATCTTTGACGAGAGGCTTCCCGTACTCGTATCTTTGTATCTGCACCTCCATGGGTTCATAATGTACTTCGTCGGGCAGGTAATCTGCAAGATTGCTATAACCGGGCACCATCCTCGGATCATTATCGACGTTGTGGCTTGGCACCTTGAGCGGGGGGCACGATTGCTTCGCTTGTTCGCCGAGCTGGGCAATTTGTTTCCCAGCTCGTTGTTCTTTCAGCCTTTGATCACTGACAGTACTTCCCGACCGCTCCGCTTCGGCAAATTCCTTTCCAATAATGCGGTCATAGTTTCCTTTCGGTGGATCAGACTTTGGTGGTTTTGTCAGGGCAGCCAGAGTGCGCTTCACTTTCACCCGATCTACCTTATCCTCTGGAGGTGGATGTTTCTTTGCTTTCACCCCTTCAAAGAAGTTCCTCACTTCTTCTAGCGCGATCTCGGCGTTCTCCTCCAGGGTCCTCTCATATGGTAACTTCTCTGGAGTCTTCAGAGAAGGACCGAATCTGTATGTCCTCCCGCCTCTGGTTGTACTGCTAGATGCCGACCGAGCAGACGGAGCGGTTGTCTTCTTTACTTGCTTATGCGGCGGAGGAGAAGGAGTACGACGCGCCAGAGCAGCTGGAGTGGCGGCAGGTCTCTTCCACCCTTGCTGACGAGGCGGAGAAGGAGGAGGCTGGCTGCTTGGGCGCGTCGGCGCAGGCGGAGAAGGAGGCGGAGTGCCGCCACGCGCCGGAGAAGGAGCGGGCCGAGGGCCCTGATCGTCACTCGCCGGAGGAGGAGGCGGTGGAGGCGGAGTGCCCTGACTCGCCGGAGGAGGAGAAGGAGGCGGTGGCGTCCAGTTCGGAAGGTTGATGAGCTCCTTCCGCCATAGGCATGGAGTCTTTAGAGTAGACCCCAGCCGAGTCTCCCCTTCACCGGTAGGGTGGTCAAGCTGGAGGTCCTCAAATCCCTCCATTATCTCATCCACCATCACCCTAGCATATCCTTCTGGAATCGGCCGGCAGTGAAAAGTTACGCCGGGTTCAGAAGATGAAGAAGGGGATGATTTCATCGATGAAAGCTATCTTGCTCATTTCGGTGATACTTTCATGGAGGATGCTGAAGGTGAAGGGGCAGGTGAAGGGGAAGGTGAAGGGGAAGGTGAAGGTGAAGGTGAAGAAGAGGCACGTGATGAGACCGTTGATGATCTTGGTCGGACCATTGCTGATGCACGGAGACGCTGCGAAACTGAAAAGGAGAGGGAGAATTTGGATCGCATGTTAGAGGATCACAGAAAGTCGTTGTACCCTGGATGCGATGATGGTCTGAAAAAGCTGGGCTGCACACTGGATTTGCTGAAATGGAAGGCACAGGCAGGTGTAGCTGACTCGGCATTTGAAAACTTGCTGAAAATGTTGAAGAATATGTTTCCAAAGAATAACGAGTTGCCCGCCAGTGCGTACGAAGCAAAGAAGGTTGTCTGCCCTCTAGGTTTAGAGGTTCTGAAGATACATGCATGCATCAACGACTGCATCCTCTACCGCGGTGAATACGAGAATTTGAATGAATGCCCGGTATGCACTGCATTGCGTTATAAGATCAGAGGCGATGACCCTAGTGACGATGTTGAGGGCGGGAAACCCAGGAAGAGGGTTCCCGCCAAGGTGATGTGGTATGCTCCTATAATACCACGGTTGAAACGTCTGTTCAGGAACAAAGAGCATGCCAAGTTGTTGCGATGGCACAAAGTGGACCGTAAGTCGGACGGGGAGTTGAGACACACCGCAGATGGAACGCAATGGAGAAAGATCGACAGAGAGTTCAAAGATTTTGTAGCTGACGCAAGGAACATAAGATTTGGTCTAAGTACAGATGGCATGAATCCTTTTGGCGAGCAGAGCTCCAGCCATAGCACCTGGCCCGTGACTCTATGCATCTACAACTTTCCTCCTTGGTTGTGCATGAAGCGGAAGTTCATTATGATGCCAGTGCTCATCCAAGGTCCGAAGCAACCCGGCAACGACATCGATGTGTACCTAAGGCCATTAGTTGATGAACTTTTACAGCTGTGGGGCAGACCTGGTGTCCGTGTGTGGGATGAGCACAAAAAAGAGGAATTTAACCTACGAGCGTTGCTTTTCGTAACCATCAACGATTGGCCTGCTCTTAGTAACCTTTCGGGACTGTCAAATAAGGGATACAATGCATGCACGCACTGCTTACATGAGACTGAAAGTGTACATTTGCCAAATTGTAAGAAGAACGTGTACCTTGGGCATCGTCGATTTCTTCCGAAAATTCATCCAGTAAGAAAGAAAGGCAAGCATTACAACGGCAAGGCAGATCACCGGCCGAAGCCTGCGGAACGCACTGGTGCTGAGGTATTTGATATGGTCAAGGATTTGAAAGTCATCTTTGGAAAGGGTCCTGGCGGACAATTAGTTCCGAAGGGAGCTGACGGGCACGCAGCCATGTGGAAGAAGAAATCTATATTCTGGGAGCTAGAATATTGGAAAGTCCTAGAAGTCCGCTCTGCAATCGACGTGATGCACGTTACGAAGAATATTTGCGTGAACCTCCTAAGCTTCTTGGGCGTGTATGGGAAGACAAATGATACAAAGGAAGCACGGCAGGACCAGCAACGTTTGAAAGACCCTGATGACCGGCATCCGGAATGGTTTCAAGGTCGTGCCAGCTACGCTCTGACCAAAGAAGAGAAGGTCATCTTTTTTGAATGCCTGAGCAGTATGAAGGTCCCATCTGGATTCTCGTCCAATATAAAGGGAATAATAAACATGGCGGAGAAAAAGTTCCAAAACCTGAAGTCTCACGACTGCCACGTGATTATGACGCAATTGCTTCCGATTGCTTTGAGGGGGCTCCTGCCGGAAAATGTTCGAGTAGCCATTGTGAAGCTATGTGCATTCCTCAATGCAATCTCTCAGAAGGTAATCAATCCAGAAGATCTACCACGGTTACAGAACGATGTGATCCAATGTCTTGTCAGTTTCGAGTTGGTGTTCCCGCCATCCTTCTTCAATATTATGACGCACCTCTTGGTTCACCTAGTCGAAGAGATTTTCATTCTCGGTCCTGTATTTCTACACAATATGTTCCCCTTCGAGAGGTTCATGGGAGTATTAAAGAAATATGTTCGTAACCGTGCTAGGCCAGAAGGAAGCATCACCAAGGGCTATGGAAATGAGGAGGTAATTGAGTTTTGTGTTGACTTTGTTCCTGACCTTAAGCCGATTGGTCTTCCTCGATCGCGGCACGAGGGGAGACTAAGTGGAAAAGGCACGATCGGAAGGAAATCAACGACATGTATGGACGGCCATTCTTTGACTGAAGCACACCACACTGTACTGACCAATTCCAGCTTGGTGGCTCCGTACTTTGAGAAACACAAGAATATTTTACGCTCGGACAACCCGGGGAAGCCTGAATCCTGGATTAGGAAGGCCAACATGGAGACTTTCGGCAGTTGGTTGAGAAAACATTTAATGAATGACAATGATGTTGTAGATCAGCTGTACATGTTGGCGAAGACACCATCTTCGACTATAACGACTTTCCAAGGGTACGAGATAAATGGGAATACATTTTACACGATCACCCAAGATAAAAAGAGCACCAACCAAAACAGTGGTGTCCGCTTTGATGCAGCAACCGAGAATGGGCAAAAGGTCACATATTATGGTTACATAGAGGAGATATGGGAACTTGACTATGGACCCTCCTTTATGGTCCCTTTGTTCCGGTGCAAATGGTTCAAGCTAACAGGAGGTGGGGTAAAGGTGGACCAGCAATACGGAATGACAATGGTGGATTTCAACAATCTTGGTTACCTTGACGAACCATTCGTCCTAGCGAAAGATGTCGCTCAGGTTTTCTATGTGAAGGACATGAGTAGCAAACCGAGGAAATGGAAAGATAAGAAAACGATCAGTACATCATGCGATGATCCAAAGCGCCACATTGTTCTTTCAGGGAAAAGAAACATCGTGGGAGTGGAGGACAAGACAGACATGTCAGAAGATTATAATATGTTTGCTGAAATTCCGCCCTTCAAAGTGAACACCGACCCAAGCATTAAGTTAAATGATGAGGATGCTCCATGGATACGGCACAATCGTAAGCAAGCAGGGACACAAGGGAAGAAATGATGTGTAATAATTTATTGTACCAAACTTTGTTGAATGGATCATGTGAATTATATTACCCGTGATGTGTTTGGTGTCCATTTTCGAATGATTCGAGATACCACTGATGAATTAGTTTTATTTTTCTGAATTTTTTGATATATTATTTGTATTTTTAACATTTTGAATTGAATTAGTTTTATTTTTCTTAATTTTTTGATATATTATTTGTATTTTTAGAATTTTGAATTGAATTAGTTTTATTTTTCTGAATTTTTTGATATAATATTTGTGTTTTTAACATATTGAATTGAATTAGTTTTATTTTTCTGAATTTTTTGATATATTATTTGTATTTTTAACATTTTGAATTGAATTAGTTTTATTTTTCTTAATTTTTTGATATATTATTTGTATTTTTAGAATTTTGAATTGAATTAGTTTTATTTTTCTGAATTTTTTGATATAATATTTGTGTTTTTAACATATTGAATTGAATTAGTTTTATTTTTCTGAATTTTCTGATATATTATTTGTATTTTTAAGATTTTGAAAAAGAAAAAGTATTTTGAAAAATACCTTTAGTCGCGGTTGTTCTGGCCAACCGCGACCAAAGGTTGATAATTAACAAAAAAACCGTAAAATTTGATAATTAACAAAAAAACGTATATAAAACTTGATAATTAACAACAAAAAAGTAAAACTTGATAATCAATATATACAATGACCCCGCGCGTCAATGTACAACGATCCCGCTTTAAAAAAATGTACACGACCCCGCGCATATACGGAGAGGGGGCGGCGAGGGGGGCGGCGATGCGCGCGGTGTTTTTTTTTGGATCGAGAGGGGGCGGCGAGGGTTATACATGTGTGTTGTCCTCGCCTCCCTCTCCGTGACGCCGTCGTCTGCCGCCCCGTCTCGCGCTCTACCGCGACACCCTCTCCCACCCCTTCCTCGCCCCCTCCTTTTGCCACCGCCCTTTCGCCACCGCCACCGCCACCGCCCCCCTTCTTCACTTAATTAATTTGTTTTTACTACATGTTTTCAGGACTGACATAATGGCGGACGATAGAGCTGACCCGATTATGGACAACTATGATCCGGACGGTGAAGCACATATGTTTGGCATCATAAACGGCGATATTCTATATGTGCCGACCGGAGAAGAAGAAGATGATATCTCTTCTTATCTGAACCTTGACGGTGAAGATGAAGGGCGCCGTCAGCAAGATGATGCCGAACAAACGTCGATAAACGACGATCTTCAAATGGAAGTAGCAACCACCTCCGGCGCCGAGGTATATATATACATTGAGCCTCTGGTGATACAAACTAACTGATTTGAATAAATATGTGTGTACTAACGCGCGCGACTCTTTCTTATTTTAGCCCTCGGCCGGATCGTCGAAACAATCGAGTACGTCGTCAAAGCGTGGCGCAACCAAGACGATGAAATAAGGAGAAACATGCACCATCGAGGTTGTCGACAGTGCAACCGGCAGGCCGCTGGAGCCCCGCAAGAACGCCACCAAGTTTGTCAGCCAATGCGGAGCCATTGTTAGAGACAACGTCTCGATCACCGTCCAGGAGTGGAATGAGCCAAAGAAGGCACGAATTGATGGTTTCACTTTTGTCGATAAGAGAACAAAAAAAGATTGCTTCAAGAAGCTTATGGAACATTTCGTTCTACCTCCGGAATACAACAAATTCGATGAGGAGGGTAACAAGATTGAGGAAAACAAGGAGAGGAGGAGGCTAGTCAAACAGTTCGCTCTTCATAAGATGGCCGACGCATTCCGGAAATTCAAGCAAAATCTAGCCCATGACTTTGTCAAGCAGAACAAGACTCCGGATTTCAAAGGACAATATGAGAAACTGAAACATGATTGGCCAGAATTTGTGAAGCAAAAGAAATCAGAGCAGTTCATTCAAATATCGAAAAAAATAAGGAAAATGCGGCTAAGAAGGAGTACAATCATATTATGGGGCCAGGAGGGTATCGCCTTTGGGAGCCTAGGTGGGAGAAGATGGAGAACGAGCTGAGGGCGCGAGGAATCCGTCCAGGTACGGAGGGATGGCACCCAAGGGCCAAAATCTGGTGGTACGGGCATGGGGGAACGCTGAACCCGGAGACAGGGGACTGTGTTTACCGGGGCAAAATAATTAAACCCACCCAAGCCCTTATTGACGCAATGAGGGATGCTCAAGAGGGGAAGATCAAGTTCAACAGAGAGAACGACGCGCTGACAAAAGCCCTCGGGAATCCTGAACACGGAGGACGTGTACGAGGCATGGGGCACATTCCGTGGAAAATAGGGTTCCCCCAGAACGATGACCCGTACGGTTACAGAAGCCGGAAGAGAAAGATGGATCGGGAAGCAGATGTTGTGGCGCGGTTGGCATCGGAAATGGATGTGATGAAGAAAACCGTGAGTGTACTAGTAGCCGAACGAGATGCAGCTCGGGCGCAGCATGAAGATCATCCAGCGGATCTCAGAAGCCAGCAGCGGAGAAGCAGTGTGGCTTCCACGGAGGCCCCACCGGCTGGTGCAGATGCACCGACGATCGAAATTACTGCACCTGAGCCTCTGGTGGTCGAAATTACTGCACCGGAGCCTCTGGTGGTCGAAATTACTGCACCGGAGCCTCCTCGCTACCCCGTGGACGATATAAAGGAGATGAAAGAATGTCATCAGTATTATCCTATCGGGAACATGTCCATGAAGGTAGCCATCGGCAGTGCTTTACCATGTTTACCTGGAGCACTCCACCACAACACCCCCATTCAAGATGGCTATGCTCGTGTCACGGTGGAGGACATAGTCCAAGGGTTTGAGGACCTGGAGATTGACATTGCTACACCTGAAGGGGAGAAAAGACTTGGAGATGTCAAGCGCCATTTGATTCTATGGCAAAAGAAGTTTATCAAGTTTCCAGGCGAGGCGCCAAGGACAACAAGTCCACCCCCCTACGGTGGTGGCGGTTCACCTACACCTCCGTCACGTCAGCCGACGCCCCCCAGTCCACAACGTCCGGCGGGTGATCAGACGCCGCCCCCCAGTCCTCGTCCGGAGGGTGATCAGACGCCGCCCCCCAATCCACCTCCGGCAAAGAAGCAGAAGCAGTCCTGGATTATTAACCCGGACCCTTATGTACCTAAGACCACAAAGGTACCGGAGCCATCATTGAAGCCTCTCCCCACAAGGCCTTGGGAACGTAGTGCCGAGGAAACTGCCGCGGCCGCGGCTGCTGATCATGAGAAATGGAAGGCGGACTGCAAGAAGAAAAGAGAGCCCGAGCCCAAGCCAGTATTTTCTGATGAGCAAAAGAAGTGGGCTAAGTCATTTTTGAGCACACCATCCCAAGCCGCGAAGAATCTGCCTGACGACTATGCACGTGAACTTCGTAGGCAGGCACTCATGTTGAAGGAGAAGAAAGAGCGAGCGGAGAACCAGGAGAACAAAGCCTTGGAGGAGGCCGAGAAAACGGAATTAGAAAGTAAAAAAAGTGGGAAACGAGTTGCCCAGCTCGGGGAACAAAGTAAACAATCGATTGCCCCGCTTATAGTGAAAGCCGCCGGTCCGGATGACCCCGATATCATAGCAGCTGCGGCAGCACATGGATTGACTGTAATGAGTGCCAGAGAACAAGCGGCCAACTTAGGTATTACTCTTCATGAACTGTTAGGCCTTGATGAGGCGCCAGTGAAGGAGGTAGTAATTACATATGTGAAGAATGGGCCTCTCGTCGAGCCTGCGCAGGAACAAGATCTACCTCCACAAATGAAAGGTCTGCTGAAATGGTACAAGGGTTACATAAAAAATAAAAACGCCAAAGAATATATTTATGCGGAAGTTAGATATGAGCATCACTTCAAACATTACTATGTACAAATTCATCTGAGTGAATTGTTCCAGCTTTTCAATCTGCGCGAGCTCGACAAATCTATCATCAGTTGCTACGTTCTGTAAGTGATTTATTTCTACCCCATCTCGTTCATATTGCCTGCACTATATATATGTCCTAACTATATTGTTGTGTCCGCTATTATACATGCGGAATGAAGATTAAGGAATGCAGAGTAAGGAACATCCATGATGTTGGGTTCATTGACCCACACATCGTTAATGGATATGTGTTGGAGCATCACCCCGCCGACATGGAGGCAGACCTGTGGCAGTTTCTTACAAAGCAGGAACTCAAAAGCGATATTCTATTTCCTTACCATTTTGGGTGAGTATTTCTGTCTTGAGCACATTCTCTTTTGTTTACTCCATGCATGGTATGTGGCCGGCTAATCGATGAGTTATGCATGATGTACTGTGCATGTATCGTGTCCGCAGGTTCCACTGGATTCTGCTAGTAATTAAAGTTGACACCTCAGAATGTCTCGTCCACGACTCTCTGAATAAGGATCCAAAGCTTTGGGTCGACATGAGAAGAATGCTGCAGAAGTAATTATTTTCATTCATTTGCGCTCTATATCGATCGGCCTATTTCGTTCATTTCCTAATATCAAGTAACTAATAACTCTCTTGTTCATTTAATTTTCTTTGCCTCGTAGGGTTTGGAGACGGTTCGTAGATACAAAGGTCGGTGAATTCAAAAAAGAGCTAGAATTCAAAAGGGCAAAGGCTAAGATGGTGAGGATATTCAGCCAGCGGGGACCAATCTATGTGCATACTATGTCTGTGAGATGATCCGGAGATACACCTCTGAGCGGGTTCCGAGTGATACCAATGCTCAGAGGAATAACCTCCGGATGATGCTTAGTCCAGAAGCTCGCTTCCGACCACTTCAAGAGGAACTAGCTGGATGGTTCAGGAGGGAAGTCCTCCATCCTAAAGGAGAACACCATTACGAGGACGTAGAACTTTATATGCATTAAATTATGTATGGAAACTTGTTCAAAATTGTATATGGTCATCCGATGATATTGAATATATATTGTATATTCCTCTTGAATTCTTTTTGGTTCTAATTTCAAATTTGTTTGAAATTGTACATTCATATGCATGTATGTAGTACCATAGAATATGTGAAACTCCTTCAAAACTAAAATAAAGCACAAAAGAAATAAAACAATACAAATTAAACAGAAAACAGGTTTAAGGGGGGGGGGGCTAAAACCCTAAACCTACGGCGGCCTTTAGTCGCGGTTGGCCAGAAGAACCGCGACTAAAGGTCCTCCGCCCCGACGGCCACCTGGCGCCCACGTGGACGGGCCTTTAGTCGCGGTTCTTAAGCAACCGCGACTAAAGGGTGGGGCCTTTAGTCGCGCCCGTTCGGTCGCGGTTGCGCAACCGCGACTAATGGCAGTTGCGAACCGCGACCAAAGGCCCTTTTTCCACCAGTGATTATTCCCTTTATATTCGACGAGAAGCCAGTCGTGACCTTCATACTGAGCAGGCATTCAAAGAAGATTTCTTTCTCTTCTTTTGTAAGAGCGTAGCTGGCAGGACCTTTATACTGCTTCGGAGGCATGCCGTCTTTTTCGTGCAAACGTTGCAGGTCCTCTCGTGCCTCAGGTGTATCTTTTGTCTTCCCATACACGCCCAAGAAGCCTAGCAGGTTCACGCAAAGGTTCTTCGTCATGTGCATCACGTCGATTGAGGAGCAGACCTCTAGGTCTTTCCAGTAGGGTAGGTCCCAAAATATAGATTTCTTCTTCCACATGGGTGCGTGTCCCTCAGCATCATTCGGAACAGCTAGTCCACCGGGACCCTTTACAAAGATTACGTAGTGTAAATCATTGACCATAGCAAGCACGTGATCACCGGTGCGCATGGCGGGCTTCTTCCGGTGATCTGCCTCACCTTTGAAATGCTTGCCTTTCTTTCGACATTGATGGTTGGTCTGAAGAAATCGACGATGGCCCAGGTACACATTCTTCCTGCATTTGTCCAGGTATATACTTTCAGTGTCATGTAAACAGTGCGTGCATGCGTGGTATCCTTTGTTTGTCTGTCCTGAAAGGTTACTAAGAGCGGGCCAATCGTTGATGGTCACGAACAGCAACGCCTTAAGGTTAAATTCCTCCTGTCTGTGCTCATCCCACGTACGTACACCGTTTCCATTCCACAGCTATAAAAGTTCTTCAACTAATGGCCTTAGGTACACATCAATTTCGTTGCCGGGTTGCTTAGGGCCTTGGATGAGAACTGGCATCATAATGAACTTCCGCTTCATGCACATCCAAGGAGGAAGGTTATACATACATAGAGTCACGGGCCAGGTGCTGTGATTGCTGCTCTGCTCCCCGAAAGGATTAATGCCATCCGCGCTTAAAGAAAACCATACATTCCTTGGGTCCTTCGCAAACTCATCCCAGTACTTTCTCTCGATTTTTCTCCACTGCGACCCGTCAGCGGGTGCTCTCAACTTCCCATCTTTCTTTCGGTTCTCACTGTGCCATCGCATCAACTTGTCATGCTCTTCGTTTCTGAACAGACGTTTCAACCGTGGTATTATAGGAGCATACCACATCACCTTCGCAGGAACCCTCTTCCTGAGGGGCTCGCCGTCAACATCACCAGGGTCATCTCGTCTGATCTTATACCGCAACGCACCGCATACCGGGCATGCATTCAGATCCTTGTATGCACCACGGTAGAGGATGCAGTCATTAGGGCATGCATGTATCTTCTCCACCTCCAATGCTAGAGGGCATATGATCTTCTTTGCTGCGTATGTACTGTCGGGCAATTCGTTATCCTTTGGAAGCTTCTTCTTCAATATTTTCAGTAGCTTCTCAAATCCTTTGTCAGCCACAGCATTCTCTGCTTTCCACTGCAGCAATTCCAGTACGGTACCGAGCTTTGTGTTGCCATATTCGCAATTGGGGTATAACCCTTTTTTGTGATCCTCTAACATGCGTTCGAACTTCAGCTTCTCCTTTTGACTAATGCATTGCGTCCTTGCATCGACAATGACCCGGCGGAGATCATCATCATCGGGCACATCGTCTGGTTCCTCTTGATCTTCAGCAGCTTCACCCGTGGCAGCATCATTGGGCACATCGTCTGGTTCCTCTTGATCTTCACCAGCTCCCCCCGTTGCAGCATCACCGTATTCAGGGGGCACATAGTTGTCATCGTACTCTTCTTCTTCGCCGTCTTCCATCATAACCCCTATTTCTCCGTGCCTCGTCCAAACATTATAGTGTGGCATGAAACCCTTGTAAAGCAGGTGGGAGTGAAGGATTTTCCGGTTAGAGTAAGACCTCGTATTCCCACATTCAGTGCATGGACAACACATAAAACCATTCTGCTTGTTTGCCTCAGCCGCATCGAGAAAATCATGCACGCCCTTAATGTACTCGCGGGTGTGTCTGTCACCGTACATCCATTGCCGGTTGATCTGCGTGCATTATATATAATTAAGTGTCCAAATTAATAGAAGTTCATCATCACATTAAAACCAAAGTGCATACATAGTTCTCATCTAACAACATATAGCTTTCCAGAGCATCTAATTAATTAAACCATACATTGAAACTATGTAAAACATTTCAATGCGAAAACAAATGTGATCATAATCGCAACCAAGGTAACAATTGATCCAACGACATAATGATACCAAGCCTCGGTATGAATGGCATATTTTCTAATCTTTCTAATCTTCAAGAGCATTGCATCCATCTTGATCTTGTGATCATCGACGACATCCGCAACATGCAACTCCAATATCATCTTCTCCTCCTCAATTTTTTTTATTTTTTCCTTCAACAAATTGTTTTCTTCTTCAACTAAATTTAACCTCTCGACAATAGGGTCGGTTGGCATTTCCGATTCACATACATCCTAGATAAATAAAATCTATGTCACGTTGGTCGGCATAATTTTCATAAACAATAAATGAACCAATAGTTATAAAGATAATATACATACCAAATCCGAATCATAGATAGGACGAGGGCCGACGGGGGCGGATACCAAAACCATCGCACTATATAAGATGCAATAATAAATGTAAGAAAATGATACAAGTATCTATCTAAACATACAAGTAAGGATATTTTTCCTTTCAGAAAGAAGATAAGAACAAGAGGCTCACCACGATGGTGTCGGTGATGAGATCGGCGCGGGTGATCGACGGCGGTGAAGACGGGGACGGGGCGTGACGGACCGCTAAATCTAGACAAATCTCGAGGAAAATGGAGCTTGGAGGTCGAGCTTCGAGAGGAGAAAGCTTAAGTAGTGTGGCTCGGGCATTCCATCGAACACCTCATGTACATAGGAGGTGAGCTAGAGCACCACAAAGCCCTCTCCCCCTTGGCCAGAAAAAACAGAGCACTGTGCTCTGCTCTTGCGCGAGGGGGTATATATAGGCACCTCATTGGTCCCGGTTGGTGGCATGAACCGGGACTAAAGGGGAGCCTTTGGTCCCGGTTCAAGCCACCAATCGGGACCAATGGTGGTGGGCCAGGAGCGAGGCCCATTGGTCCCGGTTCTTCCCACCAACCGGGACCAAAAGGTCCAGACGAACTGGGACCAATGGCCCACGTGGCCCGGCCGGCCCCCTGGGCTCACGAACTGGGACCAATGCCCACATTGGTCCCGGTTCTACACTGAACCGGGACTAATGGGCTGAGCCAGCCTAGACCATAGCCCTGTTTTCTACTAGTGGGTTTTAACTATTTACTGTGGCAATGACAGGTCATGCAGAGGAATGGGTTCAACTACCACAACATAAAGTAGCAGTTGAATCATTGTTGTCCTAATGCAATAAATGAGAGCAGGAGCGAGAGAGTGGGATTGTATCAGAATGAACAAGGGGGTTTGCTTGCCTGGTAGATCAGCAGGGGGTACTGCTCCACTAACAGGTACTCTGGATTGGTCTTCGGAGCAGGATCTATCGAGAAGGAACGGTGTCGAAAATCAAACACAAGCATATGCAACACTATGATGCATGAATATGGCATGAATATGTGATGTGTTTGAGCAAATGCAACTAGCATTCTATTTGGATGAAGCCCATTTGAATCAAGAATTCAAATGCAACTCCAAGTTAAGCTCTTAAATATGCCATTTATATGTTTTCATATATACAACATGTATAGGTTGGTTTGTCATGCATGAAAATGGTATAGATGGATAGATTGAATTTTTCCGATCATTTTTCATATATAACTTATTTCAATCTGAGCTAAGGTTTAATTTCTATGAATTTTTGAAGTTTATAACATTGTCTGGATTTTCTTGATTTATTTTAAATCCAGAAAACCATTACTGCGTCAGCATGACAGCAGCATTGCATCAGCAAGTCAAAGGCAGCTGACCAGGTCAAACCTGACATGTGGGGTCCACACGTCAGTGTCACAGGTTAAACATGGGGGGTTATTTCTAATTTAACTAAAAGATTAGGGCGCCAGGGCCCACTGTCTATGTCAGGGGGTTAGTAAAATGGTGATTAGCCTTAAGCTAATCACCTGGCAGGTCGGGCCCGCACGTCAGGCCGGCGAGGTCGTTGCCGGCGGCATCTAGACTCGGTGGTGCCCGGGCTCTCTTGCATCTAGGGGAGGCGACGGGAGGATGCGGGGTGGCCGGAGCTCGCCGGAGCGGAGCTCGAGGCGGCGGCCGGAGCACGGCTACGTGTAGGAGCGGGCTGGGGGGCACGGGGAGGCCACCCGAGGGGCTCTGCGGCACCCTCGTGGCACCAGAAGCACGACTGGGTGCTCGGGGGCGGCTGGTTCGGGCTCTGGCCACAGTGGCTCCATGATCGGCGGCAAGGTGCTACGGCCGTGGTGGGGAGAAGGAGCTACGGCGCGAGAATGGAGGAATGGGAAGAGGGGAACGGAGCAAAAGCTCACTGCGGACTCGACGGGCTTGACGGCGAGCTCGGGGACGCACTGGAGATGGCGGGGCAGCGATGGGGATCCACGGTGACCACAGGCGAAGATGCTGACGACGACGGCTCCACGAGGCGCTCCGGCTTGCGTCGCTCGGCAGAGAGCTTCAGAGCGAGGAGGCGGAGCTCCTGCGCGTGTTGCAGAGGCGAGGGGGAGGCGGTGGCTACGGCAATGGCGAGTGGCGGCGATGGCAGCGTTCAGCCGTGCGCGGGAGAGAGACCAGGGGAGGGGGGATAAACGAGAGAGAGGGAGAGAGGTGCGGGGCGTCGGCGTGGCGTCGTCTAGGCGCGTCGAGGGGGAGCCAGGCAGGCAGGCTGCTGCCGGCGTGGCGCGCTCGTGCAGGGGCATGCTCCACTTCTCCTCTGCCTTCTGGCAAGAGGAGGGGGAGACTGGCAGCGGTGGTGGCTAGGCCAGCTCCTGGGCTGCACAGCTGGGCCACCAGGTAAGGTTTTTCCTTTTTGTTTTCTTTTATATTTTTTTAACATTTTTTTGGTTTAATAAAAATACTAAACCATTTTATTTTCTTCTAACAATTTTTTCAGGGACCTAAGGGGTTATTCCAAAGCCCCTAAGCAAAAATCAGAATTTTTGGACATATACAAAATATATCACATATATATATATATCCAAGGCAAATAATTATTGCATTAATTCCAAATGCCCAAAATAAATACTTATGAGCTCCTGAAAATGTTGGTTTGATTTTTATCTCTGTCCAAAATTTTCAGAGAGCAACATGAACATTTTCTTGGACCTTTTTGGAGCAATTTTTATCTGGGTCCTTTCCAGAAATGATTTCTGAGGGTTTCACAAATCCCCATTTCAAATTTAAATGAAATTTAAACATGATGCAAACATGAAGGCTAGCCTAGGTCATACCAAAACTAGGGATGTGACAGATTCGAATAACATGCTAAAAGTGTGTCTACCTCTAAATGATGCTATTTGAAGAGACAATGTTGTGTTACTACTGTCTAGAGTCTATGGTTCAATGACGATGCTAAATGATGCTATTTGGAAAGACATAGGTACTAGTGTTACTCCAGGTGTGATGTACAGGTTAGACTGGACGTACCAACCTCGGAGAGACTGGAAGACTGAGGGAGGTGGAGTGGAGTGGAAACCATTTCTAAACCTTGCGCTGTCCAGCTAGAAACAACATGACAAAACAAAACTTTTGGCTTCAAAAATAGGCACTAGGGTGAGACAACTAAGCAAATGATGTCCAAAGAAGCAAAAGGATAGACACCAAAACCAACATTAGAAAGAAATAAAAAAATGTCACTCTAGGATTTCAACAGCGCTCTGAGTTGATTGGGTATAAGCGTGATCAATATAGAAGACACTCCTGCTGCACAAACAAAACAATAGGGAAACAAGAAAGAGTGAGAATGCCTCTCACGCAAGACCGACTAGGAAACCACGACACATGACAAGAAGATGATGGACCATAGGAGATAGTTTCAACCTCGATGAATAAGGGTAAAAACTAGAGTTTGCTAGCCTGGTGAGAGCTAGGTTGAACTGACTGACTGACTAGCTCCACGGCTTTCACAGGTTACAACTTTTGTTATCTACAACAAGCAGCTAGACGAAGTGCCATTCGGATGGTAACAATGGTTGTTGGATCACGCATGCAGGTCCTAGATGATGAACCGCCACCGCATCGTATGCACTTTATTTGAAACAGCCACACTAGAGACACCCGCCAGCCGCCGCTTCTCCCTCCGCCCATCGCCAGCTGGAGAGAATTAAAAGAGGATGTCCTACCTTGATCATCTCTTTTTTGAGTGTGCCAGGGCAGCCGGACACCACAGACCCATCCGAACAGGTGGTTCGACCCAAATTTTGGTGTTGATGGTTGTAATAGCCATTACCATGGCATGTCCATTTGTGAGGATAGTTAGCCTCGTGTATATAGAATTATGTAATGTATTGATCCAAAATCACCTTTCTTGCTCAAATAGAAATGAGGCCGCATGTACCCCTTATTTTTCTTTTAACCGATAGAATCTAGATATTCTAATAACATGCTAAAAGTGTGTCTACCACTAAATGACGCTATTTGAAATGACAATGTTGTGTTACTACTGTCTAGAGTATATTGGTTCTAAGACGATGCAAAATGATGTTGTTGGAAGCACAAAGGTACTAGTGTTATTTTAAGTGTGATGTATATATGTCAGACAGGACCTACCTACGTCAGAGAGAGTAAAACACCGAGGGTGGTGGAGTGGAGTGGACACCATTTCTATTCCTTGCGCTGTCCAGCTAGAAAATAACATCACAAAACAAAACTTTTGCCTCCAAAAATAGGCACTAGCATGAGACAACTAAGCAAATTACGCACAAAGAAGCAAAAGGATGGACACTTAAACCAACCTCGGAAAGAAAGAAACAAATGTCACTATAGGATTTCTACAACGCTCTGGGTTGATTGGGTGCATGCATGGTCACAATTAGAAATACTCTTGCTGCACAAACTAGACAACAGGGAAACAAGAAAGAGTGACCATGCCCTCACACGCAAGACCGACAAGGAAATCGTTACGCACAACAAGAAGATGACGGGCCATAGGAGATAGTTTCAACCCCGGCGAATAATGGTAAAAGGAAGAATTAGCTACCTCGTCGAGAGCGAGGTTGGACTGACTGACTGACTCCCTACCTTTCGCAGGTATAACTATTGTTATCTATTACAACAAGCTTGATGAAGCTCTATTTAGATGGTAATAATGGTTGTTGGATCACACATGCAGGTCCTAGATGACGAACTGCCGTGGCATCAACATGCACTTCATCCGAAACCTGCCATGCTAGAGACACGTGTGTCTACCACTAAATGATACTATTTGAAGAAACAATGTTGTGTTACTACTGTCTAGAGTCTATGGTTCTAAGATGATGCTAAATGATGCTATTTGGAAAGACACAGGTACTAGTGTTACTCCACGTGCAATGTACAGGTTAGAATGGCCGTACCTACCTCAGAGAGACTGAAAGACTGAGGGGGGTGGAGTGGACGGGAGACCATTTCTGTTCCTTGCGTTGTCTAGCTAGAAACAACATGACAAAAAAAATTGGCCTAAAAAATAGGCAGTAGGATGAGAAAACTAAGCAAATGAAGCACAAAGAAGCAAAAGTATAGACACCAAAATCAACCTCAGAAAGAAAGAAAAAATTGTCACTCTGGGTTGATTGGGTATATGCATGGTCACTATAAAAAACATTCCTACTGCACAAACAACACAACAAGGAAACAAGAAAGAGTAAGCATGTCCTCACACGCAAGACCGATTACGAAATCACAATGCATGACAAGATGATGACGGACCATAGGAGATAGTTTCAACCCCGACGAATAAGGGTAAAAACTAGAGTTTGCTAGCCTGGTGAGAGCTAGGTTGGACTGACTGACTGACTAGCTCCCCGCCTTTCGTAGGTTACAACTGTTGTTATCTACAACAACAAGCTAGACAAAGCGCCATTCAGATGGTAACAATGGTTGTTGGATCACACATGCATGTCCTAGACGATGAACTGCCGCCACATAAGTATGCACTTTATTTGAAACAACCACGATGGAGCACCCGCCGGCCACCACTTCTCCCTCCGCCCATCGCCAGTCGGAGATAATTACAAGAGGATGTCATGCCTAGTGTCGGAGTAATGGGCCACGACTAGGCTAACCCAGGCCCAGAACCTTTCAAGACATTGAGGCAGACTGCGCCCCTCGAGACCCCAGGACGAAGAGCCGCCTTCTGAGAGTCAGCTGCGAGGCGGCCGACCGCCCACTCATGGCCGAGTCCCAGGGACGACTTCAGGATAAGCCAACTGCTGACTGACGACTTCCAGAGAAGCCAACCTTGGGGAGTCGGCCCGCGACGCCAACAACCCCCATGCCCTCATAAAGAGGGACGGGACGGGGAGTGGCCATAGTAAGGTCCACTCCCACCCCTTTTCCAAGGGCAGGCGTGGCTACAGTACACCATACCCGCAGAGATCTCCGCGCGACGCGACACTATTGCCATGCCGGCCCTGACGTCAGCCCCAGAGGGCAGAGTCATGTGCCCACGATGGCCTGCCAGTACGACCCAGGGATGATGGGTCCCACCAGTCGGCGGGCATACGAAAGATGGCGAGGGCGCCACCAGTCGGCCCGGATGGGAGTCGGCCCCCAGGAGTCGGCTGGCCCCTCCCACGGGCCCCACGCGGCATTAATCAAACGCGACAGGGAGTGGCCACAGTGATCGCCCGCCAGACGGCGGAGCTGTCGCCACGACCTCACGACCGAGCCCGCGTCATTAGAGGCACGGCTACAGTAATCTACAACTGACAAGACCCGCCCACAGCGGACGCGGCCTGTCGGCTCCGTACCGAGCCAGTCGGTGGGGCCCACCAGTCAGTGGGGCCCACCAGTCGACGGGCCCCAGGAGTCGGCGGATAAGACGGCGGCCAGAGAGACTGACGGCTGGGCCCGCGCCCAGCCGGATTACCATTGTACCCCTTGGGGGTAGGCCTATATAAACCCCTAGGGCATCAATGCAAAGGGTTGGAATCCATTAGCACTAGACCAGGTCATATAGGAAGGAGAGAGTTAGCCTTGCCTTCTCCTACCTCCAGGAAACAGCTCAAGGAGCAACCGTGTAAACACTTTGCCATAGTGATCATGCGGAGACCCCGCAGAGCAGCAATAGGGGTATTATCTCCCCGGTGAGCCCCGAAGCTGGGTAAGATTCGCCGACGTGCATGCCTTCTCCTTATCCCGTTTCCAGGCACCGGCGACGCTACTCGCCCCCACCATGATAAGCCATCCTTTGGCATATGTCGCACCCAACCCCCGACATTTGGCACCCACCGTGGGGCCTGGTGCACCATCGCTCGGAGACCTGCTCTCGACGGGAACCCTTTTCCTCCCTGGCGAGCGCAGCCAGCCCGGCATGCCAGACGGAGTTTGCGCTGACGCGCTGCACGGCGCTGAGATCGCCTGCGCAGCCAGCTGCCTTGCCGATCTTGTCGGTGAGGTTCGCCTCTCCAACGAGCCTGCATCCGACACAGGCACGAGCGGCCCCGAGAGCCTCCTCGCGGGCCTCCTCGACCAACTCCACGCCGCCGGCGAGCCTGTCGTGGACCTGGAGTCTGTAGCCTCCACCGACCCGATGTTGGTCGACTCCGATACTGTGTCGCTCGACGCGTTCCCCACCAACGTGGTGGTCTATGATGAGCCACTCCCTCGCGCGAAGAGCGACGGAAGCACCGTCATCGAGGTGCTCGTCATCGGTCATGACGAGCCTCCTGGCGGAGGAGCGCATGACCCACTTGGCGCGGCACTGCAAGACCTGACTGCGCCCATTCCAGAAGACGCTGACGCAGAGACATGGGAGGCGCGCCGCCTTCAGCTCGTCGAAGACGCGAAGAAGCTGGCTAGCATGAGACGCTTGTCAGAAGCCTACCAGCGTGAGATGGATCGCGCTATGGGTGGCTCGCCAGCCCCAGCTGGGCCCAGCTGCCTAGGCGCGGTCCAGCAGCGCGGCGTGGCCATCGCCAACCTGTTCAGGGCAAATCGCCCTGTGTACGCCACACCTGGGGAGAACATTCGAGCCGCCCAGGCGGCGACGGACGAGCTGGACAACTTCGAGGGCGAAGAGCGCCGCCTGATGAAGGAGCGAGTCTAGCGGCTCCTTGACGCGGCTGCCACGCAGAACGAGGCCGGCTGCCGCACAGAGGCGCCGCGGCGGCAAAACAACGACCTGCCTCCACGCCGAGACCAAGGCGCGACGTCTCGGACGCTGACTGACGGCGCCCGAGGAAGGAAAGACAAGGATCCAGCTGTCAGCCACTGTCGGACTCGCATTAGCATAGAGCGCGACCAAGACAGCCGCCCGAGAGCAGTGGAATGACGGGACGACTGTCTGCCTCCTCCTCCTCGCAAGGAAAGGCGAGTCTCCCTGCCGCCTGTTGACCATCCAACTCTCGCCGACCGCCTCGGCCGCCGAGAAGGAGTCGGAGAAAAGGACGCCCGCCACCGGATCGACCGGCTTGTTTCGGGCCCCGCATTCGAGACGAGCCCTTTCCCAAAGGGTTCACGCTCCCAAGAGACACGCCCAAGTACGCCGGCTCCGTGAAGCCGGAGGACTGGCTGGTTGACTACTCCACGGCCGTCAACATAGCGAACGGCAACAAGCGTGTCACCGTAAAATACGTTCTGCTCATGCTCCAGGGCACGACCCGGACATGGTTGAACATCCTGAAGCCCCGCAGCATCAACTGCTGGGTCGACTTCACCGATGCATTCGTCTGCAACTTCACAAGCACGTACAAGCGTCCTCCCAAGCGTTGTCAGCTTTCCTTGTGCGTGCAAGGCCCCAACTAGTCAACTCGCGACTACCTCACGCGTTGGGCCGAGCTTCGGAACTCCTGCGAGGGCGTGCACGAGGTGCAGGCTATCGAGTACTTCACTGCCGGGTGTAGAGAAGGCACCCTCCTCAAGCACAAGCTCCTCTGCGGCGAGCTAGAAACCCTCGACGAGCTGCTAATCATAGCAGACAAGTATGCCACGGCCAACTCCTCCAAGAAGGCGGAGATTCAAGTTAGTGCGACTGGCAAAGTGGCCCCTCAGGCTGCTAGAACTCCGGCTGGAGATGCCAGTCGGCGACAACAGCAGAGCGACCACAAGCGCAAGGCCCCACAGCCGGCTTCCAGCACCCGGCAGGTGGCGACAGTCGAAGACCAGCAGCCGGAAGGGCAGCCTCCACCCAAGCTACAGAAAGGCGGCAAGCCCAACTGGTTGCCGGCTTTCTCATACGAGCAGGCTCTGGATGGTCCTTGCAACTTCCACAGCGGCGCGAACCCGTCGAATCACACCACCCGGAAGTGCCACTGGCTTACCAAGATCGCCAAAGGAGACGGCCTCCTGCCTCCCCCGCCTGCTGGGCAGCAGCCTCCGCCCCAGCAGCCGGCTGTCAGGCCAGTCGGCGCAGTACAAGACGAGTACCCCGAAGAGCACGGAGCCTACGTGATATTTACCAGCATGGCTGATGATCGACGCAGCAGGCGGCTGCAGCAGCAAGAGGTGAATGCAGTAGCATCAGAGACACAAGAGTTCATGCACTGGTCCGAGAAGCCTATCAGCTGGAGTAGAGCTGATCACCCAGAGGTGATGCCGAGTCCGGGCTCTTATGCCTTGGTTTTGGATGCCACCCTTGCCACGGATAGACGAGCTGCTCGTTTCTCGCGAGTTCTGATAGACGGAGGTAGCAGCATCAACATCCTGTACAAGGACACCATGGAGAAGTTAGGAATCAAGCAAAGACAGCTTCAGAACAGCCGGACTGTGTTCCACGACATTGTTCCTGGTCTTTCCCGCTCACCCATCGGCAAGATACTGATGGACGTCCTCTTTGGAGACAAAGATCACTTCCACCGAGAGTCAGTTTGGTTTGAGGTGGTGGATCTCGAGAGCCCATACCATGCATTACTTGGTCGACCCGCCCTGGCCAAGTTCATGGAGGTCCCCCACTACGCCTACCTCAAAATGAAGATGCCCAGTTCCAAGGGGATTCTGACCATAGCCGGCGACTACCGGAAGTCGTCTGCCTGTGTGGCTGAGAGTAGTCGGTTGGCCGAGTCCCTGGCGATCGTGGCCGAGAAGCGGCTCCTTGACTAGGTTGTGGTGATGGCCGGCAAGCAGCTAGAGGTGTCGCCTAACCCCAAGGAGTCAGAGGCTGAGGGTTCTATCAAGCCGGCCAAAGAGACAAAGAAGATACCCGATCTGGAGCACCCAGAGAGGTACGCTATCGTAGGCGCAAACCTCGACATCAAATAGGAAGGCGAGCTCGTCGATTTCCTCCATGAGAATCGGGACATCTTCGCATGGTCCCCCAAAGACATGCCAGGTGTACCGACGGAATTCGCCGAGCACAAGTTACATGCCCGATCTGATGCAAAGCCGGTCAGGCAGCCCTTGCACCTCCTATCAGAAGAAAAGAGAAGAGTTGTCGGAGAAGAGATAGCCCGACTCCTAGCAGCCGGCTTCATTATGGAAGTATTCTTTCCAGAGTGGCTAGCCAACCCGGTCCTGGTACTGAAGAAGAACAAGCAGTGGCCAATGTGTATTGACTACACAAGCCTCAACATGGCTTTGCCAAGAATTGATCAGGTGATAGACTCCACAGCCGGATGCGAGCTGTTGAGCTTCTTGGATGCATATTCAGGATATCACCAGATCAAGCTCAACCCGGCTGACAGACTGAAGACCGCCTTCATCACACTGTTTGGAGCCTTCTGCTACCTCACCATGACGTTCGGCTTGAGGAATGCTGGCGCCACCTTTCAGCGTTGCATGCAGAAGTGCCTCCTCAAGCAACTCGGCAGAAACGCCCACGTTTGTGTGGACGATGTGGTGGTGAAGACGGAGAAGCATGGAACACTGCTGGAAGACCTCAAGGAGACCTTTGAGAACCTGCCCCGATTCCAGATCAAGCTCAACCCTGAGAAGTGCGTCTTCGGAGTACCAGCCGGCCAACTCCTTGGCTTCCTGGTCTCTGAACGCGGCATAGAGTGCAACCCTGTAAAGATCAAGGCCATTGAGAGGATGGAGGTACCCAGCCAACTGCTGGACGTGCAAAAGTTCACTGGCTGCTTGGCGTCCATCAACCGATTCATCAGTCGGCTGGGCGAGAAAGCTCTCCCCTTATACCAGCTCATGAAGAAGACCACTTTTTTCGAGTGGAACCACAAGGCGGACGAAGCTTTTCTCCAGTTGAAGAAGATGTTGACTACTCCACCCGTTCTGGCAGCTCCGACTCCTAAGGAGCCTATGCTCCTGTACATCGCCGCCACCAGCCGGGTAGTCAGCACAGTCATTGTAGTGGAACGCAAGGAGGAAGGCAAGGCACTACCTGTACAGATACCGGTATATTACCTGAGCGAAGTGCTGTAGACCTCCAAGCAGAACTACCCCCACTACCAAAAGATGTGCTATGGCGTGCACTTTGCCGCCAAGAAATTGAAGCCTTACTTTCAAGAGCATCCAATCACTGTGGTCTGCACGGCCCCACTTGCCGAGATCATCGGAAGCCGAGATGCTTCTGGCCGAGTGGCCAAATGGGCCATAGAGCTGGCTCCCTACACCATCCACTACTAGCCCCGCACCGCCATCAAGTCACAAGCACTGGCCGACTTCCTCGTCAACTGGGCCGAGACCCAGTACCTACCTCCAGCGCCTGACTCCACCCATTGGCGGATGCATTTTGACGGCTCCAAGATGCGCACTGGCTTGGGAGCCGGCGGTGTCCTCACTTCTCCTAAAGGAGACAAGCTCAAATACGCACTGCAAATCCACTTTGCCGCCTCCAACAACATCGCCGAGTACGAGGCACTCATTCACGGGCTCCGGCTTGCCAATGAACTTGGCATTCGCCGGATCCTGTGTTATGGCGACTCGGACTTAGTGTTCCAGCAGTCGTCTGGCGACTACGATGCCAAAGATGCAAACATGGCGAGTTACCATTTCCTCGTGCAGCAACTCAGTGGATATTTCGAGGGGCGCGAGTTCCTCCATGTGCCAAGAAACGACAACGACCAAGTAGACGCCCTGGCACGAATCGGCTCTACCCGCCAAGAAATACCATCCGGCATCGCCCTTCAACGCCTCCTCAAGCCGTCTGTCAAGCCTTCACCAGAATTAGACTCCATCTTTGTGCCGGCTCCTCCCGAAGAAGTCGGATCCGACTCCAGAGCCCGGCAGACGGTACGAGGATTTTGGCAGATGGCTCCTAAGCCGCCACAGTCAAAGCCGGCCCAGGGACTGCAGAACCCTGCCCGGGGACTGCGGCGGCCGGACCGAAGACTCCAGAACTCGGCCCAAGAGCTGCGCCAGTCGGCCCGGGGACTTCATTAATCCAGCAAGCGGTGGCTGACTCCAGCCCGCCGCCTCCCAGCCCAGCCACCCTCGTCCAAGTCGCAGTTCTGGCAGTCGAAGAAATAGCAGCACCCTCATGGGCCCAGCCCATCCTCAAATTCCTGGTGAGCAAAGAGCTGCCGACTGATGAGACCTTAGCTCGGCAAGTACAACGCCGAGCGGCAGCCTACACCATAGTCAACAGAGAGTTGGTCAGGCGCAGCGTCACTGGTGTCAACCAGCTCTGCGTAGAGCCAGAGCAAGGCCAAGCAATTCTCAAAGACATCCATCAAGGCGAGTGCGGCCACCATGCGGCTTCAAGAGCACTCGTCGCCAAAGCTTTCCGACACGGTTTCTTTTGGCCAACGGTCTTAGAAGAGGCCAAGGAATTGGTCCAAAAATGCAAAGGGTGCCAGAAGTTCCACTCCAAGCCGCATCAGCCGGCTTCTGCACTCAAGACCATCCCCATCGCCTGGCCTTTCGCAGTTTGGGGCCTAGACATGGTGGGACCATTCAAGACGGCACGAGGTGGCTTAACTCACTTACTTGTCACGATGGACAAGTTCACCAAGTGGATAGAAGCGAAGCCAATCAAGAAACTGAATGGTCCGACTGCTGTGACTTTCATCTCCAACATCACAATTTGGTACGGCATACCACACATCATCATCACCGACAACGGCACGAATTTTGCCAAAGGCGCCTTGGCCTGTTTCTGTGCGACACAGGGCATCCGACTGGACCTAGCATCCGTCGCCCATCCACAGTCAAACGGCCAGGTGGAGCGAGCAAACGGCCTCATCCTATCCGGCGTCAAGCCCCGACTGGTCGAGCCTCTGGAGCGCTCGGCTGGCTGCTGTCTCGACGAGTTGCCAACCGTCCTCTGGAGTCTGCGCATGAATCCAAACAAGTCAACCGGATTCACGCCTTTCTTCCTCGTCTACGGTGCTGAAGACGTCATCCCAACGGACATAGAGTTTGATTCCCCGCGAGTCACCATGTACACCGAGGAAGAAGTAGAAGAAGCACGACAAGACGGCGTCGATCTGCTGGAAGAGGGCCGGCTGCTGGCACTCAGCCGGTCCAGCATCTACCAGCAGAGCCTCCGCAGATACTACAACAGGAAGGTCAGGCCGAGATCTTTCCAAGAGGGTGACCTTGTGCTCCGACTGATCCAGCAAACAGCCGGCCATCACAAGCTGTCGGCGCCTTGGGAAGGCCCCTTCATCATCAGCAAAGTGCTGGCCAACGACTCCTACTACCCGATCGATGCTCAGAAGCCCCGAGCACGCAAGAGGGACAACTCCGGCAAAGAGACAGAGCGGCCATGGAATGCAAATCTCCTCCAAAAATTTTACAGTTAAACGCAGTATGTATCATGCTACCTTTTGTAGTAAAAGTACCAAGACTTTGGGCCCCCCGAGAAGAGCTCGGGGACTGCCCTCCTTTATCTATATGATAAGAAATATGCCTTCGAGTATATTAGTCTTTGTTATGCCGCTTGGCACCAGGTTTGACTAGTCGGCCTGGGGACTTACCGTCCTGCGCTATGAAATGCTTCCTGCAGCCGGACAAGTAGTGTGTGGCGTCTAAGCCATCTCCTGCCAGAAGCCGCAGCTCACAGAGCGACTGTCTGGTGGGCAGGAGTAAGGAAGAATGGGCGTCCACATGAAAAATGGCTAAGGACTCAAAGCATAAACATTGCTTAAGGCTGGCTTCGAGCCTTTTTTCGCAAACCGACTCTTGAAACAGTCGGCTTGCCTCCTTCTATCCGACTTATTAAACAACTCTAAAAACGGCTAAGTACTTGCCATCCCACAGTGACCAAGAATTTGATCCAGCAGCAGTCCGCAGAGCGGCTGTCCGACTGACAAAGACGACAACTGAGGGAAGGCGTCAAAGGAAAAAGCCAAAAGAGCAATGAGCAAGAAAAGATAGAAGTCGTATGCATATTTACATAACAAAGGCCCTTGGCCGAATCTTCGAGCAGAATTTCAAAATACACCCCGTGGGTGGAATTGTTGGAATTAACAAGTTCTTCAAAGACTATTAAAACAAATAAAACAAAGATAATGTGGCAGCCTAGGAGGCGGCAGACGGGTCCGGAGGATCGGAGGAGATGGCGGTGTCGGGTGTTGGGGCGGCCGGCTGGGCGGTCTCGGCTTGATCTCCTCCGGCGGCAGTCGGCTCGGGCGGGCACGGCTCGTTGCTGGAGGCGCTGTCGAGCTGAGGCTGGCCGTCCGCTCCGTCTTCCGGTGCCTCCGTCTCGCTTCCGTCCTCCGCCTCGTCTTCCTCCTCGACGCTGGAGCCGATCACCTCTGCCAGGTCCTCGCCGTAGTCTGGGTTCAGCCCAAACTACTCTGGCGGTACCTCCCCGCCGTCTTCAGCCCGCTTGGGGACAAAGATGCTGGTGTCGGTGTACTCGGCGATCGCCGCCGCACGCTTGACAAGGGCGTCTTCTGCGGCTGCCAGCTCCGGCTGGGCCTCTGACCGGAGTGTGGCCAGCCGGTCTAGGTCCAGCCCCGGATACCACGCCTCGACAAATTCCAAGGCTCGGCGCGCAACGGCCCGGGCCGAGGAACCCGTCCAGGCCTCAAGACGGCCAGCCGCGACCTCCAGCCAGTCAGGAGTCCGACTGGGGTGCGCGGAGCCTGCACGTCTGCCACAGGGCGGCGATCGCTTGAGCGCTGACACGTTGAAGCCGGCGCAACATCCGGTGTGCCGGCCGCAGACGAGCCCTACGCTCAGAATATGCTCCTCAAGGGTCCGAGGGGCATCGGCGGTGATCTCCGCGCCATCCGCCCTCCGCTCCTCGCGGTCAGCCTCGATAGCTTGAATGGCGGCCTGCAAGTGGCCGCGGAAGAAGTCTGCCAAGACGGAAAGAATGAAGAACAAGTCAAAGAAGGAAAGCAAAGAAGCTTACCGTCGACGAGATCCTCGATCTCGTGGAAGCCGGAGGCCGGCATTGCCTCCTTGTCAGTCCAGGAGGAGCGCTCGCTCGCGAACTCGGCCAGGAGGGCGGCCTCCACCTCTTCCGCCTCCTTCCGCGTCTTCTTAAGCATCTCCTTCTGCTCTACCAATTGTGCGGCCAGCAGATCGCGCTCTGCAGCGAGCTTGCTGCACTCCTCCCCCTTGGCATGCAACACAGAGTTGGCTTCGCTCAGCTGCTGTTAAAGAGTGCCATTGGCCTCTGAAGAGAAAGAAGAAAGAAGGCGTTAAGTCATCAACAAAGAAGGTCGCTGGGGAGATCCGGCCCGACTGCTCAGTAGTCAGCCCGAATCTCGGGGACTACAACCCGCGGGTGCGCCCGCGCGCCCCCACAAAGAAGAAAAAGGACTCACTCCAGCTCTTCGACAAGTCAGCGGTCCGCTTGCCCAGCTCTTCAATGTTGCAGTTGAAGGCGGTGACAGGAAGGTTGTGATAGTCCTGCAACAAGTATTTCGGACAAAAGTTAGTACCCGGAACTCACCAATTGGAGTTCCGGGCCGCTTGCTCAGCAGCCCGCCTGAAACTCGGGGACTACACCCAGTGGGTGCGCTGGCGCGCCCTCACAGAGAGGAACAAGAAAACACGAACAAAGGAGAAAGCATACCCGGATGGCTGCCCGCGACGCTAGGTGCGCCTTGGTGCAGTTTTGGATGGCATCGCTCTCAGCTCAAAGCTTCGTCTGGACATCCAGAAGCGCCCGGTTCAGCGGGCCCGTGCCGCCTCCTCGCACCCACCCAATGGGCGCGACGCTTGTTGCTTCGGCGTCTGGAATCGTTGAGCTGGCGGTGCCGGTCTCCAAGGGGCGTGGCGCCGAAGTCGCCTTCTCAAGACGGCGGCGCGTTGGCGAGCCGACTTGATGGAGTAGCCTGCCACGGCCTCGTCTTCAGTCGGTGGCAAGGGCGGGTCCGCCGGCTGTTTGCCTTGCGGGCTCCTAGACGGTGGCGGGGGCAGCACGACCGCGTCCGGCATGGAGGCGTCGCCGCCGCCTCTCTCCACGATCGGGAACTCGCCGCCGGCTTCCCCTGACTGCCCCGTGAACTCTGGGCGCGGTGGCGCAGAGTTCAGAGGGGTAACGAACACCGCCGACCGCCGGGGCACGACTTCCTTAGCCTGCCGCTTTGCCGCAGCAGTGGCCTCGGCCGCCTCTAGCTTTTTCAGGGCGGAGGCCTCCGCCTTCTCGGCTCCGATTTCTCCCGGCGGGCGGCCTCTTCCTCCTCGTGCTTCTCCTGCACGTTCCGCTCTGTCACCTCCCGAAGGTCGGCGGCGGGGTCAATCCGCCGAGTAGTGGCAGACGTCTCCGCCAACCCCATAACGGAGGCGGCAGCAACCCTCTCAAGAGTGAGGGGAGCCCTGAAGCGAGGGAAGCATATGCAAGACTCAGACAAGATCAACAAAGAGAAAATAAAGATAAGGGACGGAGGCGCTTACACAGAGACCAGCGGCGGCTTCTTCACTTCCTTGCGGAAGTGGTTGGCTTTCGCGGCCGCCTCTTCCCGCTTGGTCGTGGCGGCCGCTCCCTTGAACTTCTTCGCCCGGCCACCAAGCGTACTCGTCCCGGCCCGGCGCTTCTTCACGCCGCCTTGAGCGTCCAAGCCGGCGGAGGAACTCGCGCTTGGCTGGCTAGCCTTTGGTGGGTGGCGCAGGGCGACTTCTCACTCGGCCTCGTCATCAGGCCAGTCAGCGAAAGTGGCCGAAGGCCTGGGGCCGCCTACTTCTCCTCCTCCTCCCTCGACATCGGCCTCCATGGCCGCCGCCCCCAAGTCAGGATCGTCGATGTCGCTCTCCGCCCGATCGGGGACAAACTGACGAGCCGGCCATGCGGTGCCAGCCGAAGGAGGGACAAGAGGGTTCTGATTCAAAACAAAAACAGCCAGACTTGACAAGTCGGACTCGGCAACAAAAGAAACAGAAGAAGAAGGAAGACGACTTACAATAGGCGGGGGGTTGGCGCACGAATACGGCTCCTTGCCGAACCGCCAGTCCACCGAGAGACCGCAGTTCACGATGTAGTTCACCGTGTTCGCCACCTCCGCGTGAGGCATGTCCTTAGAGCACATCCGACTTGGGTCCCGATGACCGCTCATCTGGCAGATCAGGTGAGGTCGGCCTTGGAGGGGGAGGACTCGGCGCGCCATGAAGGCGGCAAGAAGTCGGCCCCGGTCAAGCCCTCCGACTGCGTCAGCACTCGGAGTCGCGCGACGGCGGCGGCACCAGCGGGAGACAACGTCTTGGCTCGGTGTGACCAGCTGGGGAGCCTTCCGGCCGGCGCGCCGGTTTCGTAAGCCAGCAGGTTAACCCAATCGCCTTCTGGGGCGACGTTCTTCACATAAAAATAGGACCGCTGCCACATCTTCACCGACTTAATCAGTGCGATGGTGGGAAACAGATTGTCGGCCACTGATCTCCGCATCGCGATAAATGCACCGCACTGGGCCAGCACGCCGGCGACGTGTGTGCCGAGCTTGAACTGGAAGAACTCACCCCAGAGCTCGATGGTGGGGAGAACGCCAAGGAAGCCTTCGCACAGGGTGGCGAAAGCATCCAGCAGCACCACTGTGTTCGGAGTAAGGTGGTGCAATTGGAGCCCGTGGAACTCCAAGAAGGACCGGAAGAAGCCACTCGCCGACAGCCCCAGGCCGCGCATAAGGTGCGAGCGGAATATGACCCGCTCGCCCTCCTCCGGTGCCGGCGATATTTCCCCCTCCGGCGCGAGGCGGATCCGCACTAAGCCCCTGTCAGGCAGCCACCGTGTCTTGCGGGGGATCTCCACGTCGTCGTCATCAACCTTGGAGTCGTCCCACACTCCGGAGCATACAACAGGGGGCGCGGCGGCGGAGGAAGAGCTCATCGTTGCGGGCGCGGCGTGGTTCGGAGCAGCAGCGGCGAGAGGAAGAAGAAGCAAGAAGGAGCGAAAGGGTGTAGGGAGCATGGACGCGCATGCTTCGCCGCCCCCTCCCCCCGCCTACTTGTAGGCTCGTGGGCTGAGAAGCCGAGGGGGCGGTCGTGGGATTAACTGCGCCCAGGACCCCACGACCCCCACGATTTACCACACGAAGTTACCACGTGCAATAACCGCGCGGGAACCCCAACCGTCTGCACGGCCACAACGGATCCGTTCGCATGCCGAGGCACGATAGTGGCGGGCCCCGCTTGTAGGCCTGTCCCGTCGCGTGCTTGGTGAGTAGACTAGCTCAGCCATGTGACGCCTCGCGACGGGTCCACCACGGGTGGCAACCCAGAAGCTTATCAGGCACGCCGCCTGGACTCCGCCGCGACATTCAAACTTTTTTAGGGGCAAGTCGGCCTTAAGCAAGTCAGACTCCAACTAGTCGGCTTGACAAGAAGACGGCTAGCGAGGCCCAGATCCAACCGCCGGAAAGAAGAAACTGTTGAGGCTCCTCGACATGTCGCCCTCGGAGCCTCACTAGCTTCGGCGACTACTGTCGAAGTAATGGGCCACGGGTAGGCTAACCCAGGCCCAGAACCTTTGAAGACATTGAGGCAGACTGTGCCCCTCGAGACCCCAGGACGAAGAGCCGCCTTCTGAGAGTCGGCGGCGAGGCGGCCGACCGCCCACTCACGGCCGAGTCCCAGGGACAGCTTCAGGATAAGCCGAGTCCTGACTGGCGACTTCCAGAGAAGCCGGCCTTGGGGAGTCGGCCCGCGACGCCAACAACCCCCAAGCCCTCATAAAGAGGGACGGGACGGGAAGTGGCCATAGTAAGGTCCACTCCCAACCCTTTTCCAAGGGCAGGCGTGGCTACAGTACGCCGTACCCGCAAAGATCTCCATGCGGCGCGACACTATTGCCATGCCGGCCCTGACGTCAGCCCCAGAGGGCAGAGTCCTGTGCCCACAACGGCCTGCCGGTACGACCCAGGGATGATGGGTCCCACAAGTCGGCAGGCATGCGAAAGACGGCGAGGGCGCCACTAGTCGGCCTGAATGGGAGTCGGCCCCCAGGAGTCGGCCGGCCCCTCCCACAGGCCCGACGCGCCATTAATTAGACACGACAGCGACTGGCCAAAGTGATCGCCCTCCAGACGGCGGAGCTGTCGCCACGACCTCATGACCGAGCCCGCGTCATTAGAGGCACGGCTACAGTAATCTACAGCCGGCAAGACCCGCCCACGGCAGACACGGCCTGTCGGCTCCGTACCGAGCCAGTCGGCGGGGCCCACCAGTCGGCGGATAAGACAACGGCCAGAGAGACTAACGGCTGGGCCCGCGCCCAACCGGATTACCATTGTACCCCTGGGGGGTAGGCCTATATAAACCCCCCAGGGCATCCATGTAAAGGGTTGGAATCCATTAGTACTAGACCAGGTCATATAGGAAGGAAAGAGTTAGCCTTGCCTTCTCCTACCTCCAGGAAACAGCTCGAGGAGCAACCGTGTAAACACTTTGCCATAGTGATCATGCGGAGACCCCGCAGAGCAGCAATAGGGGTATTATCTCCCCGGTGAGCCCCGAAGCTGGGTAAGATTCGCCGACGTGCATGCCTTCTCCTTATCCCGTTTCCAGGCACCGGCGACGCTACTCGCCCCCACCATGATAAGCCATCCTTTGGCATATGTCGCACCCAACCCCCGACACCTAGATCATATCTTTTTTGAGTGTGCCAGGGCAGCCGGACACCACCGACCCATCCGAACAGGTGGGTCGACCCAAATTTGGGCGTCGATAGTTGTAATAGCCATTACCATGGCATGTCCATCACTGAGGATAGTTAGCCTCGTGTATATAGAAATATGTAATGTATTGATCCAACATCACCTTTCATGCTCGAATAAAAATGAAGCCGCATGTACCCCTTATTTTTCTTTTAACCGATGGAATCTAGATATTCTAATAACAAGCCAAAAGTGTGTCTACCAATAAATGACGCTATTTGAAATGACAATGTTGTGTTACTACTGTCTAGAGTATATTGGTTCCAAGACGATGCAAAATGATATTGTTTGGAAGGACAAATGTACTAGTGTTATTCCAAGTGTGATGTATAGGTCAGACAGGACCGACCTACCTCAGAGAGAGTAAATGACCAAGGGTGGTGGAGTGGAGTGGACAACATTTCTGTTCCTTGCGCTGTCCAGCTAGAAAGTAACATCACAAAACAAAACTTTTGCCTCCAAAAATAGCCACTAGCATGAGACAACTAAGCAAATGACACACGAAGAAGCAAAAGGATAGACACTAAAACCAACCTCGGAAAGAAAGAAACAAACATCACTGTAGGATTTCTACAACGCTCTGGGTTGATTGGGTATATGCATGGTCACAATCAAAAACACTCCTACTGCACAAACCAGACAATAGGGAAACAAGAAAGAGTGACCATGCCCTGACACGCAAGACCAACTAGGAAATCATGACGCACAACAAGAAAATGACGGGCCGTAGGAGATAGTTTCAACCCCGGCAAATAATGGTAAAAGGAAGAGTTTGCTACCTCGTTGAGAGCCAGGTTGGACTAACTTACTAGTTCCCTACTTTCCGCAGGTTATACCTATTGTTATATACAACAAGAAGCTAGATGAAGCGCTATTCAGATGGTAATAATGGTTGTTGGATCACGCATGCAGGTCCTAGATTACGTACTGGCGTGGCATCAACATTAACTTCATCTGAAACCGGCCATGGTGGAGATACTCGTCGGATGCCACTTCTCCATTGGCCCATTACCAGTCGGAGAGAACTAAAAGTGGATGTCCTACCGAGATCATCTCTTCTTTAAGTTTTCCAGGGCAGCCGGACACCACTGACCCATCAGAACAGGTGGGTCGACCCAAATTTGGGTGATGATGGTTGTAATAGCCATTACCATGTCATGCACATTTGTGAGGATAGTTAGCCTCGTGTTTATAGAATTGTGTAAATACTCGAATAAAAATGAAGCTGCATGACCACGTTATTTTTCATCTAACCAATAGAATCTACAAATTCTAATAACATGCTAAAAGTGTGTTTTACCACTAAATGATGCTATTTGAAAAGACAATGTTGTGTTACTACTGTCTAGAGTCTATGGTTTGAAGATGATGATAAATGATGCTATTTGGAAAGACACATGTACTAGTGTTACTCCGGGTGTGATGTACAGGTAAGACTGGACGTAACTACCTCAGAGAGACTAAAAGACTGAGGCAGGTGGAGTGGAGTGGACACCATTTCTGTTCCTCGTGTTGTCCAGCTAGAAACAACATGACAAAACAAAACTTTTGTCTTAAAAAATAGGCACCAGGATGAGACAACTAAGCAAATGATGCTCGAAGATGGAAAAGGATAGACACCAAAATCAACCTCAGAAAGAAAAAAATGTCACTCTAGGATTTCAATAGTGCTCTGGGTTGATTGGGTATATGCATGATCAATATAAAAAACACTCTTGCTACACAAACAACACAACATGGAAACAAGAAAGAGTGAGCATGCCCTCATATGCAAGAGCAACTAGGAAATTGTGATGCATGACAAGAAGATTACAGGCCATAAGAGATAGTTCAACCCCGTCGAATAAGGGTAAAAATTAGAGTTTGTTAGCCTGGTGAGAGCTAGGTTGGACTGACTGACAGACTAGCTCCCCGCCTTTTGAAGGTTACAACTGTTGTTATCTACAACAACAAGCTAGACGAAGCGCCATTCAGATTGTAACAATGGTTGTTGGATCACGCTTGCAGGTCATAGGCGATGAACTGCCACCGCATCGGTATGCACTTTATATGAAACTGCCACGCTGGAGACAACCGCCGGCTGCCACTTCTCCCTCTGCCCATCGCCAGTCGGAGAGAATTAAAAGAGGATATCCTGCCTAGATCATCTCTTTTTTGAGTGTTCCAGGGCAGCCGGACACCACCGACCCATCCGAACAGGTGGGTCGAGCCAAATTTGAGTGCCGATGGTTCTAATATAGCAATTACCATGGCATGTCCATCTGTGAAGATAGTTAGCCTCGTGTATATAGAATTATGTAATGTATTGGTCCAAAATCACCTTTCATGCTCAAATAGAAATGAGGCCGCATGTACCCCTTATTTTTCTTTTAACAGATAGAATCTATGTATTCTAATAACATGCTAAAAGTATGTCTACCTCTAAATGACGCTATTGGAAATCACAACGTTGTGTTACTACTGTCTATAGTATATTGGTTCTAAGACGATGCAAAATGATGTTGTTTGGAAAGACAAAGGTACTAGTGTTATTCCAAGTGTGATGTATAGGTTAGACATGACCTACGTACCTCAAAGAGAGTAGAAGACCGAGGGTGGTGGAGTGGATTGGACACCATTTCTGTTCCTTGCACTGTCCAGCTAGAAAATAACATCACAAAACAAAATTTTTGCCTCCAAAAGTAGGCACTAGCATGAGACAACTAAGAAAATTATGCACAAAGAAGCAGAAGGATAGACACTGAAACCAACCTAAGAAAGAATGAAACAAATGTCACTATAGAATTTCTACAATGCTCTGGGTTGATTGGGTACATGCATGGTCATAATCAGAAACACTCGTGGTGCACAAACTAGACAACTGGGAAACAAGAAAGAGTGACCATGTCCTAACATGCAAGACCGACTAGGAAATCACGACACACAACAATAAGATGATGGACCATAGGATATACTCCCTCCGTTCCAAATTACTCGTCGTAGAAATGGATGTATCTAGAACTAAAATACATCTAGATACATCCATACCTGCGACAAGTAATTCGGAACGGAGGGAGTAGTTTGAACCCCGGCGAATAATGGTAAAAGGAAGCATTTGCTAGCTCGTTGAGAGCTAGGTTGGACTGACTAACTAGCTCCCTACCTTTCACAAGTTATTACTATTGTTATCTACAACAACAAGCTAGATGAAGCGCCATTCAGATGATAATGATGGTTGTTGGATCACGTACGTAGGTCCTAGATGATGAACTGTCATGGCATCAGCATGCACTTCATCCGAAACCTGCCATGCTGGAGACACGCATCGGCCGCCACTTCTCAATCCGCCCATTGCCAGTCTGAGAGAACTAAAAGAGGATGTCCTACTGAGATCATCTCTTTTTTTGAGTTTGCCAGGGCAGCCGGACACGATTGACCCATCGAAGCAGGTGGTCAACCAAATTTGGGTGCTGATGGTTGTAATAGCCATTACCATGGCATGCACATTTGTGAGAATAGCTTGCCTCGTGTTTACAGAATCATGTAAATACTCGAATAGAAATGAAGCTGCATGTACACCTTATTTTTATTTTAACTAATAGAATATAGAGATTCTAATAATATGCTAAAAGTGTGTCTACCACAAAATGGATCTATTTGAAAAGACAATGTTGTGTTACTACTGTCAAGAGCCTATCGTTCGAAGATGATGCTATTTGAAAAGACAGAGGTACTAGTTTTACTCCATGTTTGATGTACATGTTAGACTGGATGTACCTACCTCAGAGAGACTAAAAGACTGAGGGAGGTGGAGTGGATTGGACACCATTTTGTTCCTTGCATTTTCCATCCAGAAACAACATGACAAAACAAATCTTTTGGCTGAAAAAATAGGCACTACGATGAGACAACTAAGCAAATGATGCCCGAAGAAGCAAAAGGACAGACACCAAAATCAACCTCAGAAAGAAATAAAAAATGTCACTCTAGGATTTCAACAACACTCTCGGTTGATTAGGTATAGGCATAGTCACTACTATCAGTGACGATAGTTGTAATAGCCATTACCCTGAAATGTCCATCAGTGAGGATAGTTAGCCTCGTGTATATAGAATTATGTAATGTATTAATCCAAAATCACCTTTCCTGCTCGAATAAAAATGAGTCCGCATGTACCCCTTATTTGTCTTTTAACAGATAGAATCTAGATATTCTAATAACATGCTAAAAGTGTGTCTACCAATAAATGACACTATTTGAAATGAAAACGTGTGTTACTACTATCTAGAGTATATTGGTTCTAAGACGATGCAAAATGATGTTGCTTGGAAGGAAAGGTACTAGTGTTATTCCAAGTGTGATGTATAGGTCAGATATGACCTACCTACCTCAAAGAGAGTAGAAGACCGAGGGTGGTGGAGTTGAGCGGACACTATTTCTGTTCCTTGCGCTGTTCAGCTAAAAATTGCATCACAAAACAAAACTTTTTCCTCCAAAAATAGGCACTAGCATGAGACAACTAGGAAAATGACGCACGAAGAAGCAAAAGGATAGACACTGAAACCAACCTCGGAAAGAAAGAAACAAACATCACTGTAAGATTTCTACAACCCTCTAGGTTGATTGGGTATATGCATGGTCACAATCAAAAACACTCCTGGTGCACAAACTAGACAACAGGGAAACAAGAAAGAGTGACCATTCCCTCACATGCAAGAACAACTAGGAAATCGTGACGCACAACAAGAAGATAACGGGCCATAGGAGATAGTTTCAACCTCGGCGAATAATGGTAAAAGGAAGAGTTTGCTACCTCGCTGAGAGCTAGGTTGGACTGACTGACCAGCACCCTACCTTTCGCAGGTTATAAATATTTTTATCTACAACAAAAAGCTAGATGCAGCGCTATTCAGATGTTAATAATAGTTACTGGATCATGCATGCAGGTCCTAGATGACAAACTGTCGTGGCATCAGCATGCAGTTCATCTGAAACATGCCACGCTGGAGACACTCGTCGAATGCCACTTCTCCATCCGCCCATTGCCATTCGGAGATAACTAGAAGAGGATATCCTATCGAGATCATCTCTTTTTTGAGTTTGCCAGGGCAGCCAGACACCACTGACCCATCGGAACAGGTCCGTCGACCCAAATTTGGGTGCTGATGGTTGTAATAGCCATTACCATGGCATACGCATTTGTGAGGATAGTTATAACTATCCTCACAAATACTCGAATAGAAATGTAGCCGCATGTACACCTGATTTTTCTTTTAAATGATAGAATCTAGATATTCTAATAACATGCTAAAAGTGTGTCTACCACTAAATGATTCTATTTGAAAAGACAATGATGTGTCACTACTATCTAGAGTCTATGCTTCGAAGATGATGCTAAATGATGCTATTTGGAAAGACACAGGTACTAGTGTTACTCCAGGTGTGATGTACATGTTAGACTGGACGTACCTACCTTAGAGAGACTGAAAGACTGAGGGAGGTGGAGTGGACTGGACACCATTTCTGTTCCTTGCACTGTCCAGCTAGAATAAGCATGACAAAACAAAAAATTTGGCTTTAAAAATAGGCACTAGGTGGAGACAACTAAGCAAATGATGCCTGAAGAAGCAAAAGGATAGACACCAAAATCAACCTCAGAAAGAAAAAAAAATCACTCTAGGATTTCAACAGCGCTTTGGGTTGATTGGATATATGCATGGTCAACATAAAAAACACTCCTGCTGCACAAATAACAAAACATGGAAATTAGAAAGAGTGAGTATGCCCTCACACGCAAGACATACTAAGAGATCGTGACGCACGATAAGAGGATGAACGGACCATAGGAGATAGTTTCAACCCCGATGAATAAGGGTAAAAACTAGAGTTTGCTAGCCTGGTGAGAGCTGGGTTGGACTGACTGACTGACTAGCACCCCGCCTTTCGCAGGTTACAACTTTTGTTCTCTACAACAGCAAGCTAAATGAAGCACCATTCAGATGGTAAAAATGGTTGTTGGATCACGCATGCAGGTCCGAGACGATGAGCCGCCACCACATCGGTGTGCACTTTATATGAAACAACCACGCTGGAGACACCCGCCGGCCGCCACTTATCCGTCCACCCATCGCCAGCTGGAGAGAATTAAAATAGGATGTCCTGCCTATACCATCTCTTTTTTGAGTGTGACAGGGCAGCCGGACACCAATGACCCATCCGAACAGGTTGGTCGACCCAAATTTGGGTGCGGATGGCTATTATAGCCATTACCATGGCATGCCCATTTGTGAGGATAGTTAGCCTCGTGTATATAGAAATATGTAATGTATTGATCCAAAATCACCTTTCATGTACGAATAGAAATGAGGCTGAGTGTACCCCTTATTTTTCTTTTAACCGATAGAATCTAGATATTCTAATAACATGCTAAAAGTGTGTCTACCACTAAATGACGCTATTTGAAATGACAACGTTGTGTTACTACTTTCTAGAGTATATTGGTTCTAAGATGATGCAAAATGATGTTGTTTGGAAAGGCAAAGTTACTAGTGTTATTCCAAGTGTGATTTATAGGTCAGACAGGACCTACCTACCTCAGAGAGAGTAGAAGACCGAGGGTGGTGGACTGGAGTGGACACCATTCTGTTCCCTGCGTTGTCCATCTAGAAAATAATAACACAAAACAAAACTTTTGCCTCCAAAAATAGGCACTAGCATGAGACAACTAAGCAAATGACGCACCTAGAAGGAAAATGATAGACACTGAAACCAACCTCGGAAAGAAAGAAACAAATGTCACTGTAGGATTTCAATAGCCCTCAGGGTTGATTGGGTACATGATTGGTCACAATCAAAAACACTCCTGCTGCACAAACTAGAAAACAGGGAAACAAGAAAGAGTGACCATGCCCTCACAAGCAAGACCGACTAGGAAATCGTGACGCACAACAAGAAGATGACGGGCCATAGGAGATAGTTTCAAACCCGACGAATAATGGTAAAAGGAAGAGTTTGCTAGCTCGTTGAGAGCTAGGTTGGACTGACTGACCAGCTCCCTACCTTTCGCAGGTTATAACTACTGTTATCTACAACAACAAGCTACATGAAGCGCTATTCAGATGGTAATAATGGTTGTTGGATCAGGCACGTAGGTCCTAGATGGCGAACTATCGTGGCATCAACATGCACTTCATATGAAACCTGCCATGCTGGAGACACCTGTTGGCCACCAATTCTCCATCCGCCCATTGCCAGTCAAAGAGAACTAAAAGAGGATGTCCTACCGAGATCATCTCTTTTTTGAGTTTGCCAGGGCAGCCAGACACCACTGACCCATCTGAACAGGTGGGTCAACCCAAATTTGGGAGCTGATGGTTGTAATAGCTATTAAAATGGCATGCGCATTTGTGAGGATAGTTAGCCTTCTGTTTATAAAATTATGTGAATACTCGAATAGAAATGAAGCCGCATGTACACCTTATTTTTCTTTTAACAGATAGAATCTAGAGATTCTACTAACATGCTAAAAGTGTGTCTACCACTAAATGATGCTATTTGAAAATACAATGTTGTGTTACTACTGTCTAGAGTCTATGGTTCGAAGATGATGCTAAATGATGCTATTTGGAAAGACTCGGGTACTAGTGTTACTCCAGGTATGATGTACAGGTTAGACTGGACGTACCTACCTAAGAGAGACTGAAAGACTAAGGGCGGTGGAGTTGAGTGGACACCTGCTACCTCTTGAGCACTGCGTTGGTTCTCCCCAAAGAGGAAGGGATGATGCAGCAAAGTAGCGTAAGTATTTCCCTCAGTTTTTGAAAACCAAGGTATCAATCCAGTAGGAGGCTACGCGCGAGTCCCTCGTACCTGCACAAAACAAATAAATCCTCGCAACCAACGCGAATAGGGGTTGTCAATCCCTACACGGCTACTTACGAGAGTGAGATCAGATAGATATGATAAGATAATATTTTTGGTATTTTTGTGATAAAGACGCAAAGTAAAATAAAGGTAAAGTAAAAAGCAAAGGAAATAACTAAGTAGTAGTAGATTAATATGATAAAGATAGACACGGGGGCCATAGGTTTCACTAATGGATTCTCTTGAGAGCATAAGTATTCTACGGTGGATGAACAAATTACTGTTGAGCAATTGACAGAATTGAGCATAGTTATGAGAATATCTAGGTATGATCATGTATATAGGCATCATGTCCGAGACAAGTAGACCGGCTCCTGCCTGCATCTACTACTATTAGTCCACTCATCGACTGCTATCCAGCATGCATCTAGAGTATTAAGTTAAAAACAGAGTAACGCCTTAAGCAAGATGACATGATGTAGAGGGATAAACTCATGCAATATGATGAAAACCCCATCTTGTTATCCTCGATGGCAACAATATAATATGTGCCTTGCTGCCTCTACTGTTACTGGGAAAGGACACCTCAAGATTGAACCCAAAGCTAAGCACTTATCCCATTGCAAGAAAGATCAATCTAGTAGGCCAAACCAAACTGATAATTCGAAGAGACTTGCAAAGATAACCAATCATACATAAAATAATCCAGAGAAGATTCAAATATTGTTCATAGATAGACTTGATCATAAACCCACAATTCATCGGTCTCAACAAACACACCGCAAAAAGAAGATTACATCGAATAATTCTCCACAAGAGAGGGGGAGAACAATGTATTGAGATCCAAAAAGAGAAAAGAAGCCATCTAGCTAATAACTATGGACCCATAGGTCTAAGGTAAACTACTCACACCATCGGAGGGGCTATGGTGTTGATGTAGAAGCCCTCTGTGATCGATGGCCCCTCTGGCGGAGCTTCGGAACAGGCCCCAAGATGGGATCTCGTGGATACAGAAAGTTGCGGCGGTGGAATTAGGTTTTTGGCTCCGTATCTCATCGTTTTGGGTACGTAGGTATATATAGGAGGAAGGATTACGTCGGTGGAGCAACCGGGGGCTCATGAGGGTAGAGGGCGCACCTGGGGGATAGGCGCGGCCCCCTACCTCGTGGCCTCCTCTTTTGTGTCTTGACGTAGGGTCCAAGTCTCCTGGGTCTTGTTCGTTGAGAAAATCACATTCCTGAAGGTTTGATTCCGTTTGGATTCCGTTTGATATTCCTTTTCTTCGAAACCCTAAAACAGGAAAAAAAACAGCAATTCTGGGCTGGGCCTCCGGTTAATAGGTTAGTCCCAAAAATAATATAAAAGTGGATAATAAAGCCCAACAATGTCCAAAACAGTAGATAATGTAGCTGTCGGATTTCGGGTTCTGGCAGACCCTTGAGGTTCGAACTCTGGGGTGCGCGCGGAGATCTTGCTTCCTACCTACCTGCACCCCTCCGCCTCGCTAAGATCTAAACTATGGAAAGAACAACACAAGAGACACAAGGTTTATACTGGTTCGGGCCACCGTTGTGGTGTAATACCCTACTCCAGTGTGTGGTGTGGTGGATTGCCTCTTAGGCTGATGATAATGAGCAATACAAGGAAGAACAACCTCGTGAGGGTCTTTTCTTGGCTGGGGCGATGAACTGCTGGAAGGAGTTCAGTCACCTTTCTCTCTCTCTCTCTCTCTGATCGAACCCCTCTCTAAAGAATCTCCTCTCCAGAAAAACCCCCTCTCCAGGAAAAAACCCCCCTTTTGCTCTATGGGTGGCTGGTCCTATTTATAGAGGCCCTGGTGCTCTTCCCAAATATCAAGCGGGAAGGGAGCCAACAATGGCGGGCTAATTTGAATGGGGACAGCTAGTACTAGCTACCCTGACAAAAGTAGTCTTCGCCTGCGCAAAGCTCTGGCGGTGACGCCGTCTTGGGCTCCACGATGACCTCCATCTTGTTTATGGTCTTGGTCTTGTTGCACCGAAATGGCAACCTTTGCCTGATGCCTCGGTACTCCACGGCTGCGCTTGCCCCCTTTGCACCAAAGAGGAAAGGAGGACACTACACGGGCTGGCACCCGCCTGGCGCCCTTGGTCGTCATGGCTTGCGTCATGGGCACCTCGTGAGGTACCCCGCCTTGGTCTCTCCACCTCCTCGTGAGCCAGCCTGATGAGGCCGTGCCTGAGGAAGCTCCGCGTCGTCCGCCCCGCGAGGCTTGGCCCCTCGCGAGGGTCTTGGGTTTGTATTGGTGAAGATGGGTCGTGCTGGGCCCCCCTTTGAGCCATGCTGCAGGCCGCAGGCAGGAAAGTATGGGGACCCCCGTTCCCAAAACACCGACAGTAGCCCCCGGGCCCAAGGCGCACCCGGACTTGGCCGTGCAGGGAGGCGGAAGGGCAAGAGCGAAGCGCCATGGGCCCTAACAGCCTGCGGCCTTGGGCGCCGCGTGGCGGTTGAGTGGACGTGGGCGCCTGAGCAACCGCGCGAGTTGATAAAGTGGCGGCATCCACCTAGGCTTTGCTTCCTGCTTTCCCCTGCTGCTGCTCAGATCCGCTTTCTTGCGCCTCTCCTTCCTTCCTCCAAAATTTCTAGATCTACTCCGACCATGTGACCTAGGAAGCCATGGCACCTCGTCAGCCCCCGGCCGTAGCTTGGTACTCGCCTGCCCTCGACCCGCCGAACGTGTCGGAGGCGAGCCTTGCCCGGTTGCGCCGGATGGCGACGGTGCGGGGCATCAATGGGGCGAAGGTGTTCAAAGCCGGCTCCACCACCCCTGAGGGTCAAGGGAGCACCTTCTATCCGTTCTTCGTAAGTGCCATTGCTGCTGGCCTGGTGCCTCCCTTCTCCGAGTTCTTCTTCTCTGTCCTCCGCCATTATAAGCTACAGGCTCTGCATCTCCACCCCAACTCCATCCTTCTCCTGGTAATCTTCGCCTATTACTGCGAGGCTCACGTAGGGGTGCATCCCTCAGTGGCCTTGCTGGGCCATTACTTCTACCTCCGGACCTCTCGCAGTACTGCTTCCGCGTGCGCGAGCTTCGTCACGTACGGTGGCGCCATTGCCATTTCGAACCCTGGGAAAAGGATTGAGGGCTTCAAGAGCAAGTGGGTCTTGGTGGATGCTGGGCGCATCCACCCTCGGCTGATCTTGCCCACGGAGCAGCCCACGAGCTCCAGCGATTGGGGTCGAGCGGAGCTCGCGGACCCCCGCGCGAAGCTGGTGTTGGAGAAGATGGACGCGGATCTGAGGCCGGCCAACATGGCGGCGGCGAAGCTGACCGGCGCGTCGCTGCTGAGGGAATTCCTGGAGCACCAGCTGGCTCCGCTTCAGCAGTACTCACTTCCGATGTGGAGGCCCCGTCCGAGCCCCGCGGCCTTAGCCGACGGAGATCTGGCTGCGGTCCTCCAATCTCTGGTCGGGAGCGATGTGGCGAGGTTGGTGGGCGCTCCTACGCCCTTGTTCCTCCGCGATGACTGGGATCAGGTAGTGGAGTCCATGCCCGTCTTCAACAGGGATGGGCCCGTGCCCATGGAAACTCCCTAGGAACCGGTGGACGTGCCCTCTGATGACTCCGGCGAATAGGAGGAAGGAGGGGAGCGGGAAAACGGGCCTGACTCTCAGGCGACTAAGGGAGAGTCGAGGGCTCCCCTCCCTTGGTGCAGGTCCCGTGTTCTCTACCTCTCTCCGAGCGATGACGACGAGGATGACGACGAGGAGGACGGCGAGAATAACGACGAGCAAGACGGCGGGAGCTCGCCCCCGATCCCGAAGAAGGACATGACCGGGCTGATCTCCCGCAGGTCTTCCCCGGCCCCGAGGCAGACCGCAGATGCACCTTCCGCCTCCAAGCTTCTCGAGGTTGACCCTTCCAGCCGGCTTTCAGGCTTCAAATTTGGCCGGAGGCCGCTTGAGCTCACTGGCGACGACCCGTAAGCATTCGATTCTTGTCTTTATTTCTTGCTCTGCTTTTGAGGCTTGACGTCCGCATCTCTTGGATAGGCTGGCGCCCGCAGCAAAGAAGCCGAAGGGAGCTCCTGAGGTTCCATCCGTGGTAGCGCCTCTGCCCGCGAAGGAGGGTGACCGCGATGCACAGGCTTCTCCTGCCCGGTCGTCCTCGCGAGGCCTGGCTGAGCCGGCTAGGGCGAGCTCAGCCCCCTCGGCCCAAGTGACTCCCGAGGTGTCCTTGCCTGCCGCCGCCACTTCAGCCGTTGGGGCGCGGCAGACCCCGCCTCAGGATGCTGTGGCCACGCTGCCGCCTTCTCCTCCTACTCCACCGGCTGCTGTCTCTCCGACTCCTTCTGCCGTCCTAGATCGTGCTGTTGCTGAGCTGGACCGACTGTGGCAGGATCTTCTTGGCGCCGACCCCCGCTTGGTGGCCGGGCGCTTGGAGCTGGCTTCAGGATGGGTTTGCTCCGACGCTTCGATTCGGGCGGCGCTGGTCCAGGCCTCGACGGCTTGCGACGAGGAGAAGCAGGCCGTCCTTCAGGCGAAGGCTGCTCGTGACGCAGCCCTGAGGGAGGTGGTCGACATCCGTGGACGTTGCAAGGCGCTGGAGGACGAACTACAAGACTTGCGGGACCAGCTCGCGAATGAGGTCCGCCTTCGCCAAGAGCAAGAAGAAGGCGTGAAGGCTCGCGAGGCGGCCGTCAAGGAGAGGGAGGTCAAGCTCAGGAAACACCGCGACCGCCTAGGCGCGCTGGATCACGAGTTGGGGGCGAGGAAGGCCAAGCTGGACGACGAGGCCCTGGTTCTTGCCGAGGACCACGTGGCCTTCACGGAGATGGAGGCGAAGGCTCGCTCCTCGCTGAGGATGCTTTACGACAGCGGCCTGGAGAGCCTGCTGGCTGGCGCCGAGGATGGCCCCGCCAAGCTGCTTCCCTTCCTGGTTCGCGCTCTTGAAGATGTTGCCCTTGGCCTTGGTCCCACAGCCGAGGCCGAGGCGCGTGTCCTGTCTTCTGCAGCACTGACGCTGGTCCTCACCCACATCTACCTTCGCGATCCCGGCGTCGACCTCGACAGCCTGCTGGAGCCAGTAAGCGGAGAGCGTGCCGCTGCCGCTGCCGAGGCGGTGAAGGGTCGCGTGGAGGCTCTGTTGGGGAAGTTCTGGGCCTTCAGCACCAAGCTGAAGCAAGGCGCTGCCGACCCCACTGCTCCATGAGGCGAACCCACTCCGCGCTGCTCCACCGCCGACAAGTGACTCCGTCGTGGCTCCTGTCCTGGCTTTAATTCCTGCACATGTATCATGCCTCGGGGAGGCATTTAAACTTGCGTTTGGCATTGAGATAACAGTGTGGACTGTAATATTTGCTTTCGAATTCCTTGAAATTTGCGCTTTTCCTTCCTACTTGCTTATGTTCTACGCCGGCATAGCCCGGCCCCGCGCATGCCTCACCCAGCGTTGGTCCCGACCGGAAACCAGGACGGGGCCCAGGAGTGAGGGGCTACGTGACAAGTTAGGCTCTTGAGTCGCGATGCTCAGGAGTCCCCCTTGGCGTACGAACAGCAAGTAGGGAGGTGTGATGCGGGTGGATCTACCATTCTACATCTACAGAGCCCGGCCACGCGCATGCCTCACCCAGCATTAGCCTTTCGGAACTAAGGAGTGAGGGGCTACGTGACCAGTTAGGCTCCTGAGTTGCGATGCTCAGGAGTCCCCCTTGACGCTCAAACGGCCTTCGTACCTTGGCTCCACTCGGGGAGAGACGCGCGACGAACTAGGCCCGGGGGGACCTGGCTGGGCGGCGTGCGTCTGGGTGTGACCCAGGCGCAGCCCCCGTGCCTAGCCCCCTCGCGTGGCACTCCCGAGGGGAGGCGTTATGATGAGGCTAGACACTGAGCTCTGGGCTCCCTGAGGTTGATGCGGCCCGGGGGCCAACCCTAGTTGTTTATCACCAGCGCGGAGCATAGCGCTTCCGTATGTGTACGGGCATAGCCGCTCCTCGGCAGTGTCGTCAGCCAGCTCGGAGCATGGTGCTTCCACTGGTACGTGGGAGGGCCCCCCCTCCGGGAGGAGCCCCCGGGGCGTGTACAGCCCCACCCTGACACGTGGCTGGCACGGTAGGGCCTGGCGAGGTGTATCTGGGCACCCGTGAGCCAGCGCGGGATTCACGGGGCCCTACCTCTAGGCGGGTTGCGCCTGGCACTGGGCCTTATCTTGTGATGTGTCCCTGCAAATTTGGTTAGATGTCGGCACTCTACGTCCTCGGGTCCCAGCCCTTGAGCTGGTCTCAGCCGTCGCTGGTATGCCAGGTCGCGATGTCATGGACAAGGCCAGAGGGTGAGGGCTGGAGAGCCAGTAAGAGCCCTGAGTCGTGATGCTCAGGTACCCCCCCTTTAACGTGCAAGTGGTCGGCATGGAGAAGAAGAGGTGCCGTGGACCGGCATCAAATAATCAAGCATGGTGGGTCTAACGCATAACCGGAAATAAACGCAAATGGGATACATGCCGCTGGGCCTGGCCCGAGCGGCTTGGGGATCATGCAGCCCGAGGGGCGCCCCCAACAAGGTAAGCTAACAATATGAAATAAAAAGGGATACACGCCGCAGGGACGGACCCGCGTAGCCTGGGAATAATGCAGCCCTGGGGGGGGGGGCGCTCCCAGTTAGAAATGAAACTCGAAAGATGTCACCTGAAGGCGTTGAGGACGAAGGAGCGTTGGTGTAGCAGACTCGGTGGGCTGCGGGAGCCGATCCTCACGACCCCCAGGCCCAGGGGCCTCGGGAAGCTCCGGAGGCGCTGGCGGCTCCTCGCGGACCATCTCCATCCCCGCCAGGGCTGCGGAACGCCTAGCCTCTCGTGCCTCCTTGATGCCCCTTGTGAGGCGCTGGTACGTGGCAGCCACGTTCGGCAAGCCGTAAGGCATGCGAACGTAGCTGTGGGGTGGGCCTCCGCAGCGCCCCACTCACGAGGGCCACAGGCGCTCCAGAGAGGTGACTCGGTTGAGCCCTGGTATGTCGATGCAGACGCGTAGCCCGCCATCCTCGCCTGGATGGGGAGCCACTTCTGGTAGGCGGCGGCCGCCTTTCATGACTCTTGACTCCTGTAGCTCCTGGATGGCCTTGCTGACGAACTCCTGAGAGTCTGGATCTCCTTGCCTTGCTCCTTCTTGAGGGAAACATGCTTTGAAACACGCCTCCATGTGGCGCCTAAGCGCCTCCATCGTGACCCTAGCTAGGTCAGTGGCCCTCCAGGGGAGGGCCCCCGAGCCTTGCCTGAGGAGGGTGCCGGGCGCACTTTCCTATGCGATGGAAGGAGGTTCCCCCTGGGCAGGCGCGGGCTCGGAGGGGCCTGCCTCCTGAGTGGTCGGGCCGGACGATGTCTTCTTCTTCTTACGGGCGGTCTCAGGAGGCCTCCTGCTTCCGCGATCCGGGTCTTCCAGTGACGCGGCCTGAAAGGCTCGTTCCAGGGAACACACCGCGTCCTTCTCTTCACAGGGCACCGTGATGACTCCGCCGCTTCCTGGCATCTTGAGGACGTTGTTGCCGTGGTGAGTTACGGCCATGAACTTGGCCAGCGCTGGGTACCCAAGGATGGCGTTGTACGGCAGGCGAATGTGAGCAACGTCGAAGTCGATGAGCTCGGTGCGGTAGTTGTCGCGTGCCCCGAAGGTGACAGGAGGCGGACCTGCCCAATCGGGACCGTGGAGCCGTCGGTGATACCTGAGAAAGGCTTGGTTGGCTGAAGCTGGCTGTAGGGCACTTGGAGATTGTTGAATGTTTCCACGGACAGGACGTTGAGCCCTGCCCCGCCATCGATGAGGGTCTTGGTGACCACCACGTTGTTGACGATTGGGGAACAAAGCATCGGGAGGACTTCGGCTGTAGCCGCACACTTGAGGTGATCTGCTGAGCTGAATGTGATGGCGCACGCCGACCACCTGAGAGGGCGCGCGGCTTCGAGCCTGGGGAGGACCACATTCACTACACAGGCGAACTGCTTGAAGATGCGTTGAGAGGCTGGGGCTTGTGCCCCGCCCAGGATGATGGCGATCGCGCGTGGCTCCTGGAAGCCCCCAGCCCCCTCGTCCTGGTGGCGGTCCTCGTTTCTCCTTGGCTGCGGCGGCAGCGGTGGGAGGCCTGCGTTGCCTTGCGGGCGATCCTCGCGAGGCTGATCCCTCCAGTCTCCCTTGCGAGGCGGGTCTTGCCAGCGATCCTCGCGAGGTTGTTCGCGCCACCCTTGGCGCGGGCCACGGTCTTCCCAGCGTCCTGCGTTCCTTCCTCCTCCTCGACCATAGCCCCGGTCACCGCGGTCAGGGCGACGGCCGATCCTTCCTTCTTGCATGGCTCGGAGCTCTTGGCATTCATTGGTATTGTGGGTGTGGAGGTCGTGGTACACACAGTACCGGCTGCCCTTGGAAGGTTCAGGCTGATCTCTGCCCCGCTTGGTGTCTGGTTCTGTCGCGAGCACGGCAGCCCCCTTGCGCTTCACATCCTTGGCCTTGGGCTTCTTCTCTTCTGGGTCTGCGGCAGGCAGCTCGAGGAGGGAGAGACGCCCTACCTCGGCCCTGGCACACTTGGTTGCCAGGTTGAACAGCTCCAAGGAAGTGCACGGGTCTTCATGCATCGCCAGCTCCTCCTTCATCTTGACGTCGCGCACGCCGTCGGAGAAGGCTGAGATGATGGCCTCCTCAGTCACCTTGGGAATCTTGAGGCGTGCGTTGTTGAAGTGCTGGATGTACTTCTGCAGGGTCTCCCCGGGCTGTTGCTTGATGCGGCGCATGTCGCTCACGGCGGGTGGCCGGTCGCGAGTGCCTTGGAAGTTGGCGATGAAGCGGGTGCGCATCTCGTCCCAGGAGGAGATCGTGCCTGGAGCCAGGTTCAGGAGCCAGGTGCGGGCCCCGTCCTTGAGCGCCATGGGGAACCAGTTCGCCATGACCTTCTCGTCTCCATTGGCAGCTTCGATGCCCAGCTTGTAGAGCTGGAGGAACTCCGTAGGGTCAGCCGTGCCGTCGTAGCGAGGAGGCAGGTCTGGCTTGAACTTGCCGGGCCACGCGACGCTGTGTAGCTCGGCGGTGAAGGCGCGGCAGCCTGCTGTGGCCACGGGAGGCCTTGGGTGACGGGGAGCTTGGTCTTGCAGGTCCCCACACGCTATAGCTGGGAGCAGCGCGGGGTCTTGACATGCGGGAGCAGGAGCATGGTCGCGACGTGCTGGAGCAGGGAGCGCCCGGGCAGCTTCTTGCGGGCGAGGGACTTCTTGACAGCTGTGCTCTTGCCGCGCTGGCACCTGACGGAGCGGGTTCCGCCTAGGGGCCACGCGCCTTGGAGCCATGGCGCCTTCCTGAGGAGGAGGCGACCGGGGCGCCACCAGAGCTTCATCGCCCGCGCGAGGCGGGGTGCGATGCAGTGGAATGGACGGCGCAGAAGAGCCCCCTGCGGCGCGGACGAGCTCGGCGACACGGTCGAGCCATTCTTCGTAGACGTTGTCGACGGGACGGTAGCACAGGAGCTCGTTTGCCGCGATGAGTGCAGCCCGAGCCTCCATGGGTGTGCTGAGCGCGCGGGACGAAGAACCAGCTGGGGTGAGCGAGGGAGTTGCGGTGCGGCCGTCTTGCCACACGGATGGATGCTGAGACGATGCTTGCTGCTCGTCCCCCGCCAGGCCGGTGGCGGCGTTGACGACAGGTGACGGGGAATGGCGTGGATGCCCGCCGATAGGGGCCATCTGGGCGACGCGGGAAGAGAGAGCGGCCCGGCGCTCGGCGCGGGCCCGACGAGCGTCAGACATGGGCGTGATGGTCGGAGGAGAACGGGGTGGTGGAAGACGAATCCCGGCGCACCCCTACCTGGCGCGCCAAATGTCGGATTTCGGGTTCCGGCAGACCCTTGAGGTTCGAACTCTGGGGTGCGCGCGGAGATCTTGCTTCCTACCTACCTGCACCCCTCCGCCTCGCTAAGATCTAAACTATGGAAACAACAACACAAGAGACACGAGGTTTATACTGGTTCGGGCCACCGTTGTGGTGTAATACCCTACACAAGTGTCTAGTGTGGTGGATTGCCTCTTGGGCTGATGATAATGAGCAATACAAGGAAGAACAGCCTCGCGAGGGTCTGTTCTTGGCTGGGCGATGAACTGCTGGAAGGAGTTCAGTCACCTTTCTCTCTCTCTCTCTGATCGAACCCCTCTCTAAAGAACCTCCTCTCCAGAAAAACCCCCTCTCCAGGAAAAAACCCCCCTTTTGCTCTATGGGTGGCTGGTCCTATTTATAGAGGCCCTGGTGCTCTTCCCAAATATCAAGCGGGAAGGGAGCCAACAATGGCGGGCTAATTTGAATGGGGACAGCTAGTACTAGCTACCCTGACAAAAGTAGTCTTCGCCTGCGCAAAGCTCTGGCGGTGACGCCGTCTTGGGCTCCACGATGACCTCCATCTTGTTTATGGTCTTGGTCTTGTTGCACCGAAATGGCAACCTTTTCCTGATGCCTCGGTACTCCGCGGCTGCTCTTGCCCCCTTTGCACCAAAGAGGAAAGGAGGACACTGCGCGGGCTGGCACCCGCCTGGCGCCCTTGGTCGTCATGGCTTGCGTCACGGGCACCTCATGAGGTACGCCGCCTTGGTCTCTCCGCCTCCTCATGAGCCAGCCTGATGAGGCCGTGCCTGAGGAAGCTCCGCGTCGTCCGCCCCGCGGGTCTTGGGTTTGTGTTGGTGAAGATGGGCCGCGCTGGGCCCCCTTTGAGCCACGTCGCAGGCCGCAGGCAGGCAAGTCTGGGGACCCCCGTTCCCATAACACCGACAGTAGCATGGAGCAATCAAAAATTATAGATATGTTGGAGACGTATCAAGCATCCCCAAGCTTAATTCCTGCTCGTCCTCGAGTAGGTAAATGATAAAAACAGAATTTTTAATGCGGAGTGCTACTTGGCATAATTTTAATGTAATTCTTCTTAATTGTGGTATGAATATTTAGATCTGAAAAATTCAAGACAAAAGTTTAATATTGACATAAAAATAATAATACTTCAAGTATACTAACAAAGCAATTATGTCTTCTCAAGATAACATGGCCAAAAAAAGTTATCCCTACAAAATCATATAGTCTGGCTATGCTCCATCTTCACCACACAAAATATTTGAAGAGGTAATATTGCCGGGAGTCATAAAACTTACTCTGTATGTTCAGTTTGGTGCTAGAACTTTGAAAATACGGATTTGTGGTTACCCAACTTGCGTTCTGGTGCAAATACGGTCACAAAGCGTATACACTGGCTGGCGTATGCACTGCTTGCGTGTAGTGCCACACATGCATGGGCCCACTGTTAGTGACTCTCAGCGTTTGTGTAATTCATTTGCACGTACTAATAAATATAGGTAATTAAGTCTGTTTGTGTAATTCATTTGCACGTACTAATGAATTTATTGTTTACACCGTTATATTGTTTAACCCGACAAATAAATACATTTTTTCAGCCTGGACAACAATAAGTTCAAGTATATACAAAGATAAAGATGATTTTCACAATAAGCTTGCTCTAATATCAAGTTATCTAAACGAATTTAGAGGTTGCACAATTTTTTTATTCCGCTCAAATATTTTATGGTTGGTTTGAACTCCTGTGTCAAAATGGACATGGATCACTTCAAGTTAAAATCCATTTTTGTACTGCTGCGGTAGGTTAGTTTCCTTCACACCTCTAGGTCTAGAATTCAAATCATGAGGCACAAACATTTTGATTATTTTTGTACCGAATATTTCTTTGCCAAAAATATAACCTACACAAGACTCAAACCTGGGCCAGTTGCTAGATGTTTAATGGACTAACATCAGGATAAAAATGATATATTCATTATGTGCTATGTTTTATTTTATCTAGAATTTTCAATTTTGAATTATTTGAATTCAACAAAAAAAGTTGATTTGCCTAAAAGAACTTTTGACCATTTCGAGGGTGAGAGATTTTTTTGCCATTTTGAAATTCGTACTTGTTCATGTGTCGAAGGAGAAACATAGAATTTTATGTGTTGGCAACGACGACTACTCTGAGGATGAGCGGATATTTTTCACCAGAATTTATTCAAATGGATTTAAAATTCAAACTTTTTTGCATTAAAATATATAAATTGAAACTAGAAAAGAACAAAGCTTGGGCACGTCCAGTCGTTAGTACTGCGCATCCAGTAGGTGACCACCTAAACTCTGTTTTCACTATAAAGAAAAATAAGTTAACTGTTTTTAAAGACGTGCTTGGTGTAGTGGTTTGCACAGGCCATGTGCTTGCATGGCGAATTGGAGCCCCACGCGGCCATTTTGTTTCTCAATTCTCTGTCAAGCGTGACGTGCGCGCCACCTTTTTTATTTCTCATTCTCTGTCAAGTGGGACCCATATGTGCTGATAAGGGGGCTTCTATGCAATTAAATACAAAGTTGGGGTGTTTCTATACAAATGGTTCCGGTCAATGAGAGTGAGCCATAGCCATGTTGGCTTGTCAAGTAAGCGCAAGATACGTCCAGATACAAATAAAGTGACCGTCTTTGCACGAGGATGCAAGTTGAATGACCATAAAATCGTATTTTTAAAGTTCTATCACCAAACTGAACATCCAGCGCAACTTCTATGACCTATGATGATATTACCTCATATTTAAATCATGCACAACCCTGATGACAAGCCAAGCAATTGTTTCATACTTTTGACATTCTCAAAACTTTTTCAATCTTCACGCAATACATGAGCATGAGCCATGGACATAGCACTATAGGTGGAATAGAATGGTGGTTGTGGAGAAGACAAAAAGGGAGAAGATAGTCTCACATCAACTAGGCGTATCAATGGGCTATGGAGATGCCCATCAATAGATATCAATGTGGGTGAGTAGGGATTGCCATGCAACAGATGCACTATAGCTATAGGTATATGAAATCTCAAAAAGAAACTAAGTGGGTGTGCATCCAACTTGCTTCCTCATGAAGACGTAGGGCATTTTGAGGAAGACCATCATTGAATTATACAAGCCAAGTTCTATAATGAAAAGTTTCCACTAGTATATGAAAGTGATAACATAGGAGACAATCTATCATGAATATCATGGTCCTACTTTAAAGCACAAGTGTGGTAAAAGGATAGTAACATTGTCTCTTCTCTCTTTTTCTCTCATTTTTTTATATGGGCCTTTTCTCGTTTTTTATGGCCTCTTTTCTTTCTCTTTTTTTCGTCGGAGTATCATCCCGACTTGTGGGGGAATTATATTCTCCATCATCCTTTCCTTAGTGGGACAATGCTCTAATAATGATGATCATCACACTTTTATTTTTCTTACAACTCAATAATTACAACTCGATACTTAGAACAAAATATGACTCTATATGAATGCCTCCGGCGGTGTACCGGGATATGCAATGAATCAAGAGTGACACGTATGAGATAATTATGAATGGTGGCTTTGCCACAAATACGATGTCAACTACATGATCATGCTAAGCAATATGACAATGATGAAGCAGAATGGTGGAAAGTTGCATGGCAATATATCTCGGAATGGCTATGGAAATGCCATAATAGGTAGGTATGGTGGCTGTTTTTAGGAAGGTATATGGTGGGAGTATGATACCGGCGAAAGGTGCGCGGTATTAGAGAGGCTAGCAAAGGTGGAAGGGTGAGAGTGCGTATAATGCATGGACTCAACATTAGTCATAAAGAACTCATATACTTATTGAAAAAATCTACAAGTTATCAAAGCAAAGTATTACGCGCATGCTCCTAAGGGGATAGATTGGTAGGAAAAGACCATCACTCGTCCCCGACCGCCACTCATAAGGAAGACAATCAAAAAATAAATCATGCTCCGATTTCATCACATAACGGTTCACCATACGTGCATGCTACGGGAATCAAAAACTTTAACACAAGTATTTCTCAAATCCACAACTACTAAACTAGCACAAGTTTAATATCAACATCTTTATATCTCAAAACAATTATCAAGTATCAAACTTCTCATAGTATTCAACACACTCATAAGAATGTTTTATTATTAATCTTGTATACCAAGCATATTAGGATTTTAAGCAAATTACCATGCTTTTTAAGACTCTCAAAATAATCTAAATGAACCATGAGAGATCAATAGTTTCTCTAAAACAAATCCACCACCGTGCTCTAAAACATATAAGTGAAGTGCTAGAGCAAAACTACATAACTCAAAAGATATAAGCGAAGCACATAGAGTATTCTAACAAATTCCAAATCATGTATGGCTCTCTCAAAAGGTGTGTACAGAAAGGATGATTGTGGTGAACTAAAAATTAAAGACTCAAATCATATAAGACGCTCCATGCAAAACACATATCATGTGGCGAATAAAAATATAGCTCCAAGTAAAGTTACCGATAGAAGTAGACGAAAGAGGGGATGCCTTCCGGGGCATCCCCAAGCTTTGGCTTTTAGGTGTCCTTAGATTATCTTGGGGGTGCCATGGGCATCCCCAAGCTTAGGCTCTTGATACTCCTTGTTCTATAATCCATCAAATCTTTACCCAAAACATGAAAACTTCACAACACAAAACTTAAAGTAGAAAATCTCGTGAGTTCCATTAGCGAAAGAAAATAAAAGACCACCTCAAGGTACTATAATGAACTCATTCTTTATTTATATTGTTGTTATACCTAATGTATTCTAACTTCTCTATGGTTTATAAACTATTTTACTAGCCATAGATTCATCAAAATAAGCAATCAACACACGAAAAACAGAATCTGTCAAAAACAGAATAGTCTGTAGTAATCTATAGCTAGCGCAAGATCTGGAACCCCAAAAATTCTAAAATAAATTTATGGACGTGAGGAATTTACCTATTAATCATCTGCAAAAATAATTAACTAAATATCACTCTCCAAATAAAATGGCAGCAGTTCTCGTGAGCGCTAAAGTTTCTGTTTTTTACAGCAAGTGTAACAAGACTTTCCCCAAGTCTTCCCAACGGTTCTACTTGGCACAAACACTAATTAAACACAAAAAACACAACCAAAACAGAGGATATATAAACTATTTATTACTAAACAGGAGCAAAAAGCAATAAATAAAAATAAAATTGGGTTGCCTCCCAACAAGCACTATCGTTTAACGCCCCTAGTTAGGCATAACTAGGAAGGATAGATCTAGGCATTGCCATCTTTGGTAGGCAATCCATAAGTGCCTCTCATAATATATTCATAAGGTAATTTAATTTTCTTTCTAGGAAAGTGTTCCATGCCTTTCTTAATGGAAATTGGAATCTAATATTTCTTTCCTTCATATCAATAATTGCACCAATCGTTCTAAGGAAAGGTCTACCAAGAATAATAGGACATGAAGGATTGCAATCTATGTCAAGAACAATAAAATCTATGGGCACATAATTCCTATTTGCAACAATAAGAACATCATTAATTCTTCCCATAGGTTTCTTAATAATGGAATCCGCAAGGTGCAAGTTTAGAGAGCAATCATCAAAATCACGGAAACCTAACAAATCACACAAAGTCTTTGGAATCGTGGAAACACTAGCACCCAAATCACATAAATCATAGCATTCATGATCTTTAATTTTAATTTTAATAGTTGGTTTCCACTCATCATAAAGTTTTCTAGGGATAGAAACTTCCAATTCACATTTTTCTTCATAAGATTGCATCAAGGCATCAACGATATGTTTAGTAAACGCTTTATTTTGGCTGTAAGCATGAGGATAATTTAGCACGGATTGCAACAAGGAAATACAATCAATCAAATAGCAATTTTCATAGTTAAATTCCTTGAAATCCATAATAGTGGGTTTAGCAACATCTAGGGTTATAATTTCTTCAATCCCACTTTTATCAATTTTAGCATCAAGATCAAAAAATTCCGAATTCTTGGAACGCCTTCTAGGTAAAGGTGGATCATATTCAGTCCCATCATTATCAAGATTCATATTGCAAAACAAAGATTTAATAGGGGACACATCAATAACTTTTAGATCTTCATCTTTATTTTCATAGGAACTAGAAGAACACGCTCTTATAAAGGCATCTTTCTTAGCACGCATCCTAACGGTTCTTTCTTTGCACTCATCAATGGAAATTCTCATGGCTTTGAGAGACTCATTGATATCATGCTTAGGTGGAATAGATCTAAGTTTCAAAGAATCAGCATCAAGAGAAATTCTATCAACGTTCCTAGCCAACTCATCAATCTTAAGCAATTTTTCTTCAATCAAAGCATTAAAATTATTTTGCGAAGTAATAAATTCTTTAATATTAGATTCAAAATCAGAGGGCGTCTTATTATAATTTCCGTTAGAATTGTTGTAGGAATTACCATAATTATTAGAGGGATTACTAGGATAAGGCCTAGGGTTGAAATTTCCTCTATACGCGTTGTTACCAAAATTGTTCCTACCAACAAAATTCACATCCATAGATTTATTATTATTCTCAATCAAAGTAGACAAGGGCATATCATTAGGATCATAAGAAACACTCTTATTAGAAAATAGTTTCATAAGTTCATCCATCTTTCCACTCAAAACATTAATTTCTTCTATCGCATGCACCTTTTTATTAGTAGATCTTTCAGTATGCCATTGAGAATAATTAACCATAATATTATCTAGGAGTTTAGTAGCTTCTCCGAAAGTGATTTCCATAAAAGTGCCTCCCACGGCCGAATTTAAAAGATTTCTAGAAGCAAAATTCAATCCGGCATAAATTTTTTGTATAATCATCCACAAATTTAAACCATGAGTTGGGAAATTATGTATCATTAGTTTCATTCTATCCCAAACTTGTGCAACATGTTCATGATCAAGTTGCTTAAAATTCATAATATCATTTCTAAGAGAGATGATCTTAGCGGGAGGAAAATACTTAGATATAAAAGCATCTTTGCACTTGTTCCATGTATCAATACTATTTTTAGGCAAAGATGAAAACCAAGCTTTAGCACGACCTCTAAGCGAAAAAGGAAATATCTTCAATTTAACAATATCATTATCCACATCTTTCTTCTTTTGCATATCACACAAATTAATGAAGCTATTTAGATGGGTAGCGGCATCTTCACTAGGAAGGCCAGAAAACGGATCTTTCATGACAAGATTCAGCAAAGCAGTATTAATTTCACAAGATTCAGCATCGGTAAGAGGAGCAATCGGAGTGCTAATCAAATCATTGTTGTTGGTATTGGCGAAGTCACACAATTTAGTATTATCATGAGCCATTGTGACAAGCAAGAAAACTAACACACAAGCAAACAAAAAGCAAGCGGGCAAAAAGAGGCAAATGGAGAAAGAGAGGGAGGATAGAGAGAGAAAGGGCGAATAAAACGACAAGGGTGAAGTGGGGGAGAGGAAAACGAGAGGCAAATGGAAAATAATGTAATGCGGGAGATAAGGGTATGTGATGGGTACTTGGTATGTTGACTTTTGCATAGACCTCCACGGCAACGGCGCTAGAAATCCTTCTTGCTACCTCTTGAGCACTGCGTTGGTTTTCCCCGAAGAGGAAGGGATGATGCAACAAAGTAGTGTAAGTATTTCCCTCGGTTTTTGAGATCCAAGGTATCAATCCAGTAGGTGGGCTACGCGCGAGTCCCTCGTACCTGCACAAAACAAATAAATCCTCGCAACCAACGCGAATAGGGGTTGTCAATCCCTACACGGCCACTTACAAGAGTGAGATCTGATAGACATGATAAGATAATATTTTTGGTATTTTTGTGATAAAGATGCAAAGTAAAATAAAGGCAAAGTAAAAATAAAAGGAAATAACTAAGTAGTAGGAGATTAATATAATAAAGATAGACCTGGGGGCCATAGGTTTCACTAATGGCTTCTCTCGAGAGCATAAGTATTCTACGGTGGGTGAACAAATTACTATTGAGCAATTGACAGAATTGAGCATAGTTATGAGAATATCTAGGTATGATCATGTATATAGGCATCACGTCCGAGACAAGTAGACCGACTCCTGCATGCATCTACTACTATTACTCCACTCATCGACCGCTATCCAACATGCATCTAGAGTATTAAGTTAAAAACAGAGTAACGCCTTAAGCATGATGACATGATGTAGAGGGATAAACTCATGCAATATGATGAAAAACCCATCTTGTTATCCTCGATGGCAACAATACAATACGTGCCTTGCTGCCTCTACTGTCACTGGGAAAGGACACCACAAGATTGAACCCAAAGCTAAGCACTTCTCCCATTGCAAGAAAGATCAATCTAGTAGGCCAAACCAAACTGATAATTTGAAGAGACTTGCAAAGATAACCAATAATACATAAAAGAATTCAGAGAAGATTCAAATATTGTTCATAGATAGACTTGATCATCAACCCACAATTCATCGGTCTCAACAAACACACCGCAAAAAGAAGATTACATCGAATAGTTCTCTACAAGAGAGGGGGAGAACATTGTATTGAGATCCAAAAAGAGAAAAGAAGCCATCTAGCTAATAACTATGGACCCGTAGGTCTGAGGTAAACTACTCACCACTACTAGGGAAAACCTTATACACAGAAATTTAGCAACAGCGCGGGTTAAAAAAGGGTGCTAGTGCTAGATAGCAGTAGTGGTTCAGAATAAACCGCGCTGCAGATACGATCCTAGCAGTAGCGCGTGTTCCCGTAAAAGCGCTACTACTAATATTCCCATTGCAGGAACGATGGGCTACGCATAGCAGTAGCGGCCTTGCAGGAAGCGCGCTACCGCTAGGGCATGAGTAGCAGCGCGTTTCCCTGTAATAGTGCTACTGCTAATGGAAATAAAATAAAATGAAAAACAAATAGAAAAGTAAATGAAAATGAAAGAAACAGAAAAAGGAGAAACAAAAAAATAAAATGTAAAGCAAAATAAATGAAAAAGCGGAAAAACAGAGAAAGGCTTAGCTGTAGCGTGTGTTAGTAAGAGGCGCTGTAGCTAACGCAGCTGCAGCGCGTTTCCAGGACCCCCGCTATAGAAACGGAAAAGGAAATAAAAAAGAGAGAAAATTACATATGTATAGCAGTAGCGCGTTTTCGAAAAAGCGCTATAGCTACCTTAGCTATAGCGCGTTCTGCGAAATGCGCTACCGCTAGTTTTCACTTAACCAAAAAACTGTTCCCCCCGGCCACCACTTGCCCCCCAAATCTCTCGACCCACCCTGCCGCCGTCTCCCCGATTCGCCATCGCCCCACTTCGCCGCAGTCTCCTGCCGACGTCGATGCCCCCGGAGCCACCAGACAGTGCGCCGTCGATGCCACCGGAGCCGTCCCCAACGCCACGCAGCCGCGCTACCTCATCAACGCCACCGGAACCGCCGTCGATGCCACCGGATCCTCCCTCGCCACAACCGCCTCCCTCGCCGTCACCGGAGACGCCCCTGCCTCCCTCGCCACCACCGGAGCCATCCTCTGTAAGCCCCCACCCCTCCTCTCTCTCTCATGCATATGTTAGCTAGTTTAATTATGTTAATTATCTAGGTTAGGGCAGAAATTTAGTTAGGGCTTTGATAGAGAAGTGGTTAGGTTAACTAGTTTAATTAGGTTAATTACCTAGGTTAGTGCAAAAATTTAGTTAGGGCTTTGACAGAGAACTAGTCAGGTTAACTAGTTTAATTAGGTTAATTATCTAGGTTATTTAGGCAAGTTTTATTTTAAAGATGATCCCTTCCTAGACTTTTATTGTTGATTATATATTTTCATTGAAGTGGTCATGTTCTTTGTGCCCAAGTGGCTTTGTTGTTTGAATGAAGCTGAGTGGCCTATATATGTTTTGCCGGAATGTTGATTCATTTCCGTTCTGGCAAATTTCAGGTTCTCTATTTGTCCACTTTTTAGCAAAGGTCATGCCGAAATTTTCCGTGAATTTCGGCATGACTTGTGCTACAAACTAGGACATATCGAGTGCCCAGGATTTGCCGTACTAGGAAGGAGTCAATGTTCCTACAAAACATAGGCCTTTTGTATGTCATTATTCATTTTATTAGGTCTAGAATTAATTTACTAGATTTAATCGTAGGAAACATGGCTAGCAACGATGAAGGACAGGGTTCTGGTGATTGCGACGACGTCTACTGGGCAGCAGCCGAATTTTTTAGCCTTGCCGACGATCAACCGGTGGCATCGGGGACTGAGACCGACACGCAGACCGGTGCTGAGACTGAGACCGGTGCTGAGACTCAGACCGGCATCGAGACCGGCGCTGAGACTGAGACCGGTGCTGAGACTCAGACCGGCATCGAGACTGGCGTTGCCGCGGGGAGCGGAGCCGGTGTAGAACAGAAAGCAAAGAGTCAACGGCTTCCTAAGAAACTCAAGACTACTAGACTGGTGGTCACGGAGGTGGACGACGGCAATTTTGAGCCAAAGGCACCTGAGGAAGCGCGTCGGTGCTATGGCAATCAAATATGCTGCATCGTACGGACAACCGCCACCATCAATGATGAGAAACTACCAAAGATAGAAAATATGAGGAGCTCCCTCCTAAAGAAGTTTCACCATATATTCTTGTTCCGGGCCGGAATGAGAAGGATTATGAAGATCCAGATGAGGACCATGACTAAGTTTAGCAACACGTTGGCCGCTTGGAAAAATCGAGTGAAAGCAAAGATCATCGACAATAAGGAACCCTACTTCAAGATTTGTTGACACATGAACACCTCACGTGTACCCTCGACGCCGGGGGTGATGCACCGCAACTCACGTCGAAGGAGACCCGACCAACAGCGCGATACGCAAGACAGTCGGCGGGCGCTTTTGCAGACCCGAAACCCCGTGCACCCGGGAGGGACCCCATCAGGGATTGTGGTGGCTATGGGCTGCCCTAGGTCGATTCGCTCGCCCCTAGAGCCTCGGGATTCGCAGCTCTCAAACACGAAGGACAGCGAAGAACGATAGAGAAAAACAGTGGAGAGATAAAACGTAGATGAAAAAATAGTATATTGATTTGTTCGATTGTGTGTTGTTCAATCGGCCATCACCCCCAACATATATAAGAGGTGGCTGGACTTCCTGTACAAGCAAAGGATTCATCTACGCTTTCCTTACAAGAAAATTACATCAATTCACGACCTAGAGTCCTAGTTCTGGTTCCACTTAGATTCAGCCCGAATTTGATCCAATCTTCTGTCTTGCTCCTTGCGCGGGCCGTGGAATCTGCATATGACTTCCGATGAAGACGGTTCAAATATCAATATTGTACGCTTCGATGAGGCCAACAATCCGTATGTTGATCACTTTTCCAAATAAGGCCATCTTGAATACTCCACAAGGTCATCTTTAATTTCGAGTCGGACTCGGTCATATAGCTGACTGGACCATCCGACTCTTGTAGCGTCTCTGCAGGTCATATACTACATCGGATAATGATGACTCCAAAAGCAAAGTTGACTGTTTCGATGTTACGAATAACTCTCATGTTGAACACTTCTTCATCTGAGTCCATCTAGGTAATCATTTGAGCCCATCTTCAGCTTCTGGTCGGATTGGCCTTGACAGCTTCCACCCCAGCAAGCTTTTTCCCGGCAAGCTTTTCAGCCCCGGCAAGGTCTTCGCCCGGCAAGCTCTTCCCCCGGAAAGGTCTTCGCCTGGCAAGCTTTTCCTCCCCGGCAAGGTGAAGTTTCTCATGTAAAATACCCTATCACTTGAGGCCATCTCTATTGCATTTTGCATTGTGCCAAAATCAGGTGTCAACAAGATTGTAAAGGATAATCCGACAATCACAGAAGAGCAGTTTCAAATATTCAAGGAGGCTTGCGAGGCCGAAGCTGCCAAAAAAAGTCTCAGTACATGAAGGGGCTTGAAGAGAGGAACATTGGGAGCCACCACCTCGGAAGCCGTGGTTACGGCGGAAAGAGGTCCAAATGGGCCAAGGAGGATGCGGAAGCCGCGAGTCTTGGCATCCCAGACCGCTTGGCGGATTTCACTGTCCCGCAGGAGCGTGACGTCCTCAGGGCCCGGCACCATTGGGACCTAGTGAACAAGGTTTACGAGACAACACCGGTCATTACGGAGTTCATGAGACTGCTGGTAATATTAGTCTCTGATCAATTCGACTGCACACGTTACTCATATTTGTAAACGATCCTTGTGCCTTTTGCAGAGAGGGCAGCACCGGATTGCGGCCGAAAGCGACTGGCCGTCTGAGGCATTGGCGAGGCCCAAGTGGGACACTCCATTCAACTGGGCATTGAATATATTGAAATGCCAACCGATGGATACTCGACCGTCGTATGGACGCGTGCACGGTGTCGGAGATGGCATCACATGGAAGAAGTACTACCGTGATACCACAGAGGAGAGAAAGGAAAGATAGAGGTTAACTGAAGAAAACATCGACAAGAAGGTTGAGATTGCGGTTGAGAAGAAATCATCTCAAACAGTCGCAACAGCGGTAGCTGCCGCAAAACAGGTGGTTGCAGATTTGCCTACTTCCTTGGTGACGGGCGTTATCACTTGGACAAGGCAAAATCCAGAAAAAAATGCAGAGGACTTTCCCCTTGCCGACTTCTTGGGGAGCAGCTCGACTAGCGTTGCACCAGCACCTGCTCCCGCATCGGCTCCCGCACCTGCTCCCGCACCGGCTCCCGCACCGGACGTGCTCGGTGGTGCTTCATCTTTGGCTGATCTCAACGCCCTCACGGTATCTTTCACACCGGCCCCCTTCAATATAAATGTATAATCTCCCGTTTTCATTGCCTTTCGGATGTCTCACGTCGCAGACTTTTCTTTGCAGGCCGACGAAACCCCGTGCACCATATTGTACACCATCGGCAACCAGAAGGTGGACGTGGGGAAGGCGATGATAATGAAGCCGAAGGAACCATTGTTCCACAGCCGGCCGATCCCCCCGAACGTCTTCAAGGTTTCCGTGGCCAGTGTCAAACCGGACCATGAGAATTTGCCTCCTCCAATACTAGCGGGGGATGACGACGAGACACCGTGGTGGCTTGGTGATTGTTACAATGGGTGGGTGCTGTTGTGGCCAAAGAGTCTGCTTCGTCTGGAGGCGGCCGGGAGCACACCCACGAGCACGCAGCCTCAGCGAGGTATGAACATCAACACCCCACCTACCCAATTAGCGTCGGGTGTTGGGTTGGGTGATAGCGGACGGGGTAAGGAGGAGGCTCCATTAGTCTCTGATGCTGCCGCCATGGATGAGGATGAGGACGACGATGGCACTGAACAGTATGTCTATACTGGCGCCTCCTCAGGGTTTTAGCGTCATGAGTCGGTGCCTGAATTGCCGTCTCAACGTATTATGGACGACCTTCCGGTAGTAAAGAAGTCTAGGAAGAGAGCGAGGAAAGGCAAAAAAGCTGATTCTATGATCCAGCCGCCTCAGCAGCCTCGGCTTCAGGACCGTATAGATATCCCCGATGCGGATAAATGGCATATCCCCGGTCAACCAATCCTACCTGCAACAGCGCTATGGGCCAGATTCGGCGATCTAAGGAGACTTCATGACGATGTGCTACGGGTAGAGAAAGGCCTCATCACCTCGAAAGATCCAGGATACCCACTCTACGTGGTTAATGTTCCGCAGCAAATGTCGTACGTTGATAGCTTCCCCGCGGATAAGTTCTTCCTCCGATTCGATTACATGAAGCTGGATTTTAAGTTTGTCTGCCTTTATGCCTTGCACATGAACTACATCATCGGGGTTGAGAAGCTATCTAATATCTGTGTCGCTGACCCGTACTACATGCACGAGGGCTTCTTGGGAGTCTGCGCAAAGCACCGTGAATACACGAGGGATTACATCGTCACTTTCATGCTCGCCAATAAGGACAAGGAGGCGATTCTCGTGCCTTATCATCCCGTGTAAGTCATCCGCGCTACTATCCTTCCTTCGATTTCAATTATTCATTTGCACGGTGGAGGCTAATTAATTTGAGGTGTACTTATTTTGCGCAGCGGCAAGCGCGCCGTCCTCATCATCCTCTACCCCGGATTCTCCCACGCTCTTTACTTGGACTCGTCGAAGAACATTCACAAAAAGGATTACACCCACATCAAGGATGTCCTCGACAGTGCTATGTTTTACTACCAAGCAAGGGGTGGAGAGGTCAGGGACAAGAAGACAAGGGGCGGCAGGGCCGCCTTTGTCCATAAGACCGACTTCTGCTACATCCAGCAACTGAACGATTCTCTTAATGATGAATTCTCTATCCTACACCACATGCTGGAGTACAGACGGGATCACCAGAACCTTCACATGTCACCTAGATCCGGCGATGCCCATATTCTTCAATGGGCAAAGGACATAGGAGATATCGAGGATCATCGACTTCGAGCTGAGTTCTATAACATCCAACACGAACTTGCCCAAATCATCATGAAGGAGGTCGTCGGAAAAACAGGGATGTTCTACGGAGAAGGACAAATGTCGCGGGAAGACATCCGAACATGGATAGCCTTTCAGCATCTCGACATGAAGCCTTTCACTAAGCTCAAGGACTATCTCCCTGACTTGGATGGATGGAACGACATGTTGGAGTGATTGTCGATATATGACAATGTGTCCGTTTAGTCCATACTTTCTGTATGGAAAAACTTTGAGTTATGCATGGTGGAACTTTATTTGTGATGTAATTAAACCGTCCTCCTCCTCGACTAGTGAAAATCACTCTAGTTAGGGCATTTTGGGGTACGATGAACTTTGTTATTTATGCTTATGATATGTTGTTTCTATTTTTGCCAAGTCTGTCTCTTTCTGTTGATCAACTATATATGTTGCATATCATCGACTCATGTGACGATGCAGGTGCATAGATCATAGATGGCGAAGAAGTGCTACGCCAGGAGTATATATACGACAAGTGGCCGGAGTGTCAGGCCCAGGTGTACCGGTTTCCGGTTTCCGAGCGACAGGCAGTAGTTAGTTTAGGTTCACGCTAATGCGAGAGAGGGATACGAACTCATGTACTCAAAGTGATAGCTCTTCTCGCGTATATCATTGTTTAGGTGGATGACGATGTATTTGCAAGTAATCGAGACTTGTATCGCTATTTTCGAGATGATGACCAGAGACCACTTTGTGTTGGATGGTGATTATGATGAGACTATTTGTATGTATATGCTATGATTACATATGTGGTCTCGCAGGAATTTCTATGTGTATCATGATGACATTTGTATGTGCTAAAGATTCTTCTATAAAGCCTATTCAAATACAAAACAAATATGCCGAAAAAACAAAAAAAACTACTAAAATTAGCAGTAGCGAGTGGAGAAAAGTTAGCAGCAGTGCGGTAGTAGCAGTAGCGCGCTCGGAAGAAGCGCGCTATAGCTATTAGCAATAGCGAGCTTCCACTAAGCGCGCTGCTGCTACACTTGTGTAGCAGTAGCGCTGGTGAGCACGCGCTACTGCTATGTGTTAGCTGTAGCACACCTAAAACCTGCGCTACTGCTAGCCTTTTCCCTAGTAGTGCACACTTCATCGGAGGGGCTAGCTATGGTGTTTATGTAGAAGCGCTCCGTGATCGATGCCCCCTCCGGCGGAGCTCCGGAACAGGCCCCAAGATGGGATCTCGTGGATACAGAAAGTTGCAGCGGTGGAATTAGGTTTTTGGCTCTGTATCTGATCGTTTCAGGGTACTTAGGAATATATAGGAGGAAGGAGTACGTCAGTGGAGCAACAGGGGGCCCACGAGGGTGGAGGGCGCGCCTGGGGGGGGGGTAGGCGCCCCCTACCTCGTGGCCTCCTCTTTTGTGTCATGACGTAGGGTCCAAGTCTCCTGGATCTTGTTCGTTGAGAAAATCACGTTCCCGAAGGTTTCATTCCGTTTGGACTCCGTTTGATATTCCTTTTCTTCGAAACCCTAAAACAGGCAAAAAACAGCAATTCTGGGTTGGGCCTCTACTTAATAGGTTAGTCCCAAAAATAATATAAATGTGGATAATAAAGCCCAATAATGTCCAAAACAGTAGAAAATATAGCATGGAGCAATCAAAAATTATAGATACGTTGGAGACGTATGAACACCATTTCTGTTCCTCGCGTTGTCCAGCTAGAAACAACATGACAAAACAAAACTTTTGGCTTAAAACATAGGCACTAGGATGAGACAACTATGCAAATGATGCCTGAAAAGCAAAAGTATATATAGACACCAAAATCAACCTCAGAAAGAAATAAAAAAATTCGCTCTAGGATTTCAACAGCGCTCTAGGTTGATTGGGTATATGCATGGTCACTATAAAAAACACTCCTGTTGCACAAATAACAAAACAGGGAAACTAGAAAGAGTGAGCATGCCCTCACACGCAAGACCGACTAGGCACGACACACGACAAGAAGATGATGGACCATAGGAGATAGTTTCAACCCCGACGGATAAAGGTAAAAAACTAGAGTTTGCTAGCCTGGTGAGAGCTAGCTTGGACTGACTAACTTACTAGCTCCTTGCCTTTCATAGGTTACAACTATTGTTATCTATAACGACAAGCTAGACAAAGCGCCATTCAGATGGTAACAATGGTTGTTGGATCAAGCATGCTCGTCCTAGACGACGAAACACCGCTGCATCGGTATGCACTTTATTAAACATCCACGCTGGAGGCACCCACCGGCTGCCACTTCTCCCTCCGCCCATCGCCATCCGGAGATAATTACAAGAGGATTTTGTTCTTAGATCATCTGTTTTTTGAGTGTGCTAGGGCAGCCGGACACCACCGACCCATTCGAATAGGTGGGTCGACCCAATTTTGGGTGCCGATAGTTGTAATAGCCATTATCATGAAATGTTCATCAGTGAGGATTGTAAACCTCGTGTATATAGAATTATGTAATGTATTGATCCAAAATCACCTTTCATGCTCGAATAGAAATGAGGCCGCATGTACCCCTTATTTTTCTTTTAACCGATAGAATCTAGATATTCTAATAACATGCTAAAAGTGTGTCTACCACTAAATGACGCTATTTGAAATGACAATGTTGTGTTACTACTGTCTAGAGTATATTGGTTCTAAGACGATGCAAAATGATGTTGTTTGGAAGGACAAAGGTACTAGTGTTATTCTAAGTGTGATGTATATATGTCAGACAGGACCTACCTACGTCAGAGAGAGTAAAAGACCGAGGGTGGTGGAGTGTAGGTGACACCATTTTTGTTCCTTGCACTGTCTAGCTAGAAAATAACATCACAAAACGAAACTTTTGCCTCCAAAAATAGGAACTAGCATGAGACAACTAAGCAGATGACGTACGAAGAAGCAAAAGGATAGACACAAAAACCAACCTCGGAAAGAAAGAAACACATGTCAGTGTAAGATTTCTATATCGCTCTGGGTTGATTAGGTATATGCATGCTCACAATGAAAAATACTCCTACTACACAAACTAGACAACGGGGAAACTAGAAAAGAGTGATGATACCCTCACACGCAAAACCGACAAGGAAATCGTGACGCACAACAAGAAGATGACGGGCCATAGGAGATAGTTTCAACCCCAGCGAATAATGGTAAAACGAAGAGTTTGCTACCTCGTTGAGAGTTAGGTTGGACTAACTAACTAGTTCCTACCTTTCATAGGTTATAACTATTGTTATCTACGACAACAAGCTAGATGAAGTGCTATTCAGATGGTAATAATGGTTGTTGGGTCACACATGTAGGTCCTAGATGACGAACTGGCGTGGCATCAGCATGCACTTCATCTGAATCCTGCCACGCTAGAGACACTCATCGGACACCAGTTCTCCATCCGACAATTTCCAGTCGGAGGGAACTAAAAGAGTATGTCCTACCGATATCATCTCTTTTTTGAGTTTGCCAGGGCAGTCGGACACCACTGACCCATCGGAACAGGTGGGTCGACCCAAATTTGGGTGCTGATGGTTGTAATAGCCATTACCATGGCATGCACATTTGTCAGGATAGTTAGCCTCGTGTTTATGGAATTATGTAAATACTCGAATATAAATGAAGTTGCATGTACACCTCATTTTTCTTTTAAACGATGGAATCTAGATATTCTAATAACATGCTAAAAGTGTGTCTACCATTAACTGATGCTATTTGAAAAGACAATGTTGTGTTACTATTGTCTAGAGTCTATAGTTCGAAGATAATGCTAAATGATGCTATTTGGAAAGACATAGGTACTAGTGTTACTCTAGGTGTGATGTACATGTTATACTGGACGTACCTACCATAGAGAGACTGGAAGACTGAGGTAGGTGGAGTGGAGTGGACACCATTTCTGTTCCTTGCGCTGTCCAGCTAGAAACAGCATGACAAAACAAAACTTTTGGCTTAAAAAATAGGCACAAGGATGAGACAACTAAGCAAATGATGCCCAAAGAAGCAAAAGGTTAGACACCAAAATCAACCTCATAAAGAAATTAAAAAAATTCACTCTAGGTATGGGATTTCAACAGTGCTCTGGTTTAATTGGGTATATGTGTGGTCAATATAAAAACACTCCTGCTGCACAACACAACACAACAGGGAAACAAGAATGAGTGAGCATGACCAACTAGGAAATCACGACACACGACAAGAAGATGATGGACCATAGGAGATAGTTTCAACTTCGATGATTAAGGGTAAAAACTAGAGTTTGCTAGCCTGGTGAGAGCTTGGTTGAACTGACTAACTAACTAGCTCCACGCCTTTCACAGGTTACAACTTTTGTTATCTACAACAAACAGCTAGACGAAGCGCCATTCAGATGGTAACAGTGGTTATTGGATCACGCATGCAGGTCCTAGACGACGAATCGCCGCCGCATCGGTATTCGCTTTATCTGAAACAACCACGCTGGAGACACCCGTCGGCTGCCACTTCTCGCTCCGCCCATCGCCAGCCGGAGAGAATTAAAAGAGGATGTCCTGCCTAGATCACCTCTTTTTTGAGTGTGCCAGGGCAGCCGGACACCACTAACCCATCCGAACAGGTGCGTTGATCCAAATTTGGGTGTCGATGGTTGTAATAGCCATTACCATGGCATGTCCATCTGTGAGGATAATTAGCCTCATGTATATAGAATTATGTAATGTATTGATCCAAAATCACCTTTCATGCTCGAATAGAAATGAGGCCGCAAGTACCCCTTATTTTTCTTTAAACCGATAGAATCTAGATATTTTAATAACATGCTAAAAGTGTGTCTACCACTAAATGACGCTATTGGAAATCACAACATTGTGTTACTACTATCTATATTATATTGGTTCTAAGACGATGCAAAATGATGTTGTTTGGAAAGACAAAGGTACTAGTGCTATTACAAGTGTGATGTATAGGTCAGACATGACCTACGTACCTCAAAGAGAGTAGAAGACCAAGGGTGGTGCAGTGGATTGGACACCATTTCTGTTCCTTGCACTGTGCAGCTAGAAAATAACATCACAAAACAAAACTTTTGCCTTCAAAAATAGGCACTAGCATGAGACAACAAAGCAACTGATGCACGAAGAAGCAAAAGGATAGATACTGAAACCAACCTCGGAAAGAAAGAAATTTCACTGTAGGATTTCTACAACGCTCTAGGTTGATTGGGTGCATGCATGGTCACAGTGAGAAACACACCTGCTGCACAAACTAGACAACGACAGGGAAACAAGAAAGAGTGACCATGCACTCACACGCAAGACCGACTAGGAATTCGTGACGCACAACAAGAAGATGATGGGCCATAGGAGATAGTTTCAACCCCGACGAATAATGGTAAGAGGAAGAGTTTGCTACCTCGTTGAGAGCTAGGTTGGACTGACTGACTAGCTCCCTACCTTTCACAGGTATAACTATTGTTATCTATTACAACATGCTAGATGAAGTGTTATTCAGATGGTAATAATGGTTGTTGGATCATGCATGCAGGTCCTAGATGACGAACTGCCATGGCATCAGCATGCACTTCATCCGAATCCTGCCACGCTGGAGACCCTCGTCCGATGCCACTTCTCCATCCGCCCATAGCTAGTCGGTGAGAACTAAAAGAGGATGTCCTACCGAGATCATCTCTTTTTTGAGTTTGACAGGGCAGCTTGATGTCTACTATGCAACTTTATTCTTGTAGACACGTGTTGGGCCTCCAAGCGCAGAGTTTTGTTGGACGGTAGCAATTTTCCCTCAAGTGGATGACTTAAGGTTTATCTATCCGTGGGAGGTGTTGGATGAAGATGGTCTCTCTCAAACAACCCTGCAACCAAATATTAAAAAGTATCTTGTGTCCCCAACACACCAAATACAATGGTAATTTGTATAAGTGCACTAGTTCGGTGAAGAGATGGTGATAAAAGTGTAATATTGATGGTAGAAATATATTTTTATAATCTGAATAAATAAAAACAGCAAGGTAGCAAATAGTAAATGGGCACAAAAACGGTATTGCAATGCTTGAAAATGAGGCCTAGGGTCCTTACTTTCGCTAGTGCAATCTCTCTACAGTGCTAACCACCCCTCAAAGTGTCATGAAGAATCACTCCAAAGTTCCTATCTAGCGGAGAACATAAGAAGAAATCATTTGTAGGGTATGAAACCACCTCGAAGCTATTCTTTTTGATCGATCTATCCAACAGTTCATACTAAAATAACACCAAATAATTTCAGATTAATAGTACTCAATCCAACACAAAGAACTTCAAAGAGTGCCCCATGATTTCTACCGGAGAAACAAAGACAAGAACGTGCATCAACCCCTATGCGTAGATTACCCCAATGCCACCTCGGGAATCCATGAATTGAGTGCCAAAACATATATCAAGTGAATCAAAATAATACCCCATTGTCACCACGAGTATTCATTTGCAAGACATATATCAAGTGCTCTCAAATCCATAAAAGTATTCAAGCTGATAAAACGAAATCTCAAAGGGAAAACTCAATTCATCACAAGATAGAGAGGGGAAAACACCATATGATCCGACTATATTCAACAAGCCCACGATACATAAAGATCGTGACATCTCAAGAACACGAGGGACTACTCCCTCCGCATTGCATATGCGGGTGGACTACTCCCTCCGCATCGTGGTGGCCGCCGGGATGATGAAGATGGCCACCAGTGATGATTTCCCCCTCCGGCAGGGTGCCGGAACGGGGTCTAGATTGGTTCTTCGTGCCTATAGAGGCTTCCGGCGGCGAAACGTCTGATCTAGGTTAAACCCCAGGGTTTTCGGGATATTTTGCAATTTATAGGGTAAAGAGGGGGTGCGAGAGGCCACCAAGGTGGGCGCAACCCACCTGGGCGCGCCTGGCCCCCAGGCGCGCCCTGGTGGGTTGTGCCCCCCCCTCTGGGCACCCCCTAGGTGCTACTCTAGCACATTGTTGGTCTTCTGGTCCATAAAAAATCCACAAAAAGTTTCTCGGTATTTGAACTCTGTTTGATATCGATTTCCTGCGATGTAAAAAACAAGCAAAAAACAATAACTAGCACTGGGCATTGGGACAACAGGTTAGTCCCAAAAAATGATATAAAGTTGCCATAAAATGATTGTAAAACATCCAAGAATGACAATAAAACAGCATGAATACTTCATAAATTATAGATACATTGGGGACGTATCAGCATCCCCAAGCTTAATTCCTACTCGTCCTCAAGTAGGTAAATGATAAAAGAAATAATTTATGAAGTGTGAATGCTAGCAAGGTGCACAAGTTTGATCAATGATAATTTCAGTCACTTTTCCTATCATCATAACAACAATTCTTTCTTATAAAACTTCTCATGTTATAGTAGCAACCAATTCACATGTTAAGGTTCAAACAATGAATTCTCTTAAGCTCAACAACCTATGTTCTCAGTCACCAAGAAATTGCAATTCAACTTATTCAACAGTGTCTAAGTAAGAGCTCCACATACTCAACCATCATATAGTCTTCTATGATTGCTAGCACTCACCGCATACACATGAGCAAAATGTTTCAACCAGACAAATAGAAAGATAGGGGCTTGTAATTTCGCCTCCCAACGTATTCACCTCAAGGGTGATGTCAACAATAATAACTAATGCTACCCATATCCAACTGGATATATGTGCCTAGATCTTTCCTCACCACATGATGCTTGCCAAAAGAGAAAACTAAAAAGGAATAGAGAGAAGAACTTTGACTCTTGCATGAAGGTAAATACATAAAAATAATAGATAGGCCCTTCGCAAAGGGAAGTAGAGGTTGCCATGCGCTTATTTGTTTGTATGCTCAACCCCTTAGTGCAAACGAACGTCACGTTATATTGCCCCTTATGATAGGAACCTTTATTATGCAGTCGGTCGCTTTTATTCTTTGCCATCACAAGTTCGTACAATGCTCAAGTTTCTCTTACAGTAAATGATCTAACACTTTTAGAAGCAATTTTTATTGCCTTATTGCACCGATGACAGCTTACATGAAGGATCTTGCTCAATCCTTAGGTAGGTATGGTGGACTCTTGAAAATAAGATTTGGGTTTAAGGGTTTTTGGATGCACAAGTAGTATCTCTACTTTGTGCGGAATTTTTGTCTAGCAAGGATGGGGGGCAAGCACCACATGTTGATGGATCTATGAAAATATAAATTCTATGTGAATATGAACAAACATAAACCATTACGTTGTCTTCCTTGTCCAATGTCAACAATTTTGGCATATAATATTTTGATGGGGGCTCACAATGACAAAAGATATCCAATATAGTGTATTTGCATGTGAAAGTTCTCTTCCTTATACTAATTATTCATGAATTGTTTGTATGACCAATATTGTGATTGCCAAGCTTCAAAAGATTTCACTTTCTAAACCCAATGTGAATCTACCACTAGGCATGATATAATTTCAACTTCATGATATTCAATTCATTCAACAATTTACTCATAGGATATAAGTGAAGATCATGCGAGTAGTTAAGTAAATGGGTAGCTAATTGAGGGCTCTCTCTTATTAAAAACTTTCAGATCTAAATTTTTTATTAAAAAATCAATCAAAACAACACAAAATGACATTCCAAGAATAGCACACATCATGTGAAGAAGTAAAAACTTAGGCTCAATCGATACTAACCGATAACTATTGAAGAAGAAAGGTGGGATGCCTACCGGGGCATCCCCAAGCTTAGATGCTTGAGACCTCTTGAAATATTATCTTGGGGTGCCTTGGGCATCCCCAAGCGTGAGCTTTTGTGTCCCCTTAATTCATTTTATATCATGGTTTTCCAAAATCTCAAAAGCTTCATCCACAGAAAACTCAACAAGAACTCGTGAGACAAGTTAGTATAAACCAATGCGAAAACCTTATCATTATCTACTGTAGCAAATCACTAAAATTATTATTAAACATTGCATACCAAATGCCTCTTCATATTTAATACTCCTATCCTAAAATAGAATCATTAAACAAGCAAACATATGCAAACAATGCAAACATAACAGCAATCTACCAAAAGAGTACAGAATGTAAAGAATGCAAGAGTATCAATACTTATTAAACTTACCACACTGTAGAAAATTTACCACGCTGTAGGAAATTAATCAGAGCTTATTTTGCAAAAAAATTCAACATTTTATCACATTATGACTTTTCTAGGGAATTTTTGCAACATCGATAAACTTTCTGTTTTGAAACAGCAACATGTAGACTTGCAAAATAAGCATGCCAAAGGCTAAACTTGCCACTTTTATTCAAATAAAAGATGAAAAATTTATTCTAAATAACATCAAGAAAATCCTAACAAAATAAATTGACGCTCCAAGCAAAACACATATCATGTGACGAATGAAAACATAGCTCCAAGTGAGGTCATCGATAATGTTGGCGATGAAAAAGGGGATGCCTTCCAGGGCATCACCAAGCTTAGTTGCTTGGATCTTCCTTAAATATTACCTTGGGGTGCCTTGGGAATCCCCAAGCTTAGGGTCTTGTCACTCCTTATTCTCCTCATATCAACATCTCACCCAAAACTTGAAAACTTCAATCACACAAAACTTAACGGAACTTTGTGAGATAGGTTAGTATGATAAAGAGCAAACCATTTCACTTTTGGTACTGTCAAAGACAAGATTCATAATTGTTCTCACACAATGCCTACTATAGCATATCATTTCCACAATTTATATTGAGCAATAAGCCATAGAAACTAGAAAACAAGCGAACTATGCAATAGAAACAGAATCTGTCAAAAATAGAACAACCCGTAGTAATCTGTACTCCAACTATACTTGGCTACAACAAAAATTCTTAAAAATAGGAAAATCTAGGTAATTTGTCTATTAATCCTCTGCAAAAAGTGTCAGCCTTTTATCACGCTTCTGTTAAAAATGAGAATTGTTTTCGTGAGCGCAAAATTTTCTGTTTTTCAGCAAGATCAAATAAACTATGACCCACACTATTCCAAAGGCTTTACTTCGCACTTTATTGAAACAAAAGCAATAAAACATGATCACTATAGTAGCATAATCATGTGAACACACACAAATATTAGGTAAAAGTGTTGGGTTGTCTCCCAACAAGCGCTTTTCTTTAATGCCTTTTAGCTAGGCATGATGATTTCAATGATGCTCAGGTACAAGATAAGAATTGAAACATGAAGAGAGCATCATGAAGCATATGACTAGCACATTTAATTCTAACCCACTTCCTATGCATAGGGATTTTGTGAGAAAACAACTTCTGGGAAAAAGAATCAACTAGCATAGGAAGGCAAAACAAGTGCAACTTCAAAACTTTCAACATAAAGAGATGAAACTTAATATTATTGAGATAATGTAGAAGCATATGTTCATATCTCATAATAATTTCAGTAAAATCATGAATGAATTCAACAAAATAACTATCACATAAAGCATTCTTTTCATGATCCACAAGCATAGAAATTTTATTAGTCTCCACATAAGAAAATTTATTCTCATCAATAATGGTGGGAGCAAACTCAACAAAATAACTATGATGTGATTGAAAATTAAAATCATAATGACAAGTTTCATGGTTATCATTATTCAATATAGCACACATGTCATCACCATAATCATCATAGATAGCAACCTTGTTCTCATAGTTAATTGAAGCCTCATCCAAAATGGTGGATTCATCCTTAAATAAAGTCATGACCTCTCCGAATCTACTTTAATCATTATAATCATCATTAATAGGAGGCATGCAATCATTATAACAAATTTTCACATCAAATGTTGGGGGACTAAAAATATCATCTTCATCAAACATAGCATCCCCAAGCTTATGGATTTGCATATCATTAGCATCATGGATATTCAAAGAATTCATACTAATAACATTGCAATCATGCTCATCATTTATGCCAAACATTTTCTTGAATTCTTTCTCTAACAATTGAGCACAATTTTCCTTTCCATCATTTTCACGAAAGAAATTATAAAGATGAATAATATGATGCAACCTCAATTCCATTTTTAGTTTTCTTTTACAATCCAAACTAGTGATAAACAAGAAACTAAAATATTCGATTGCAAGATCTAAGGATATACCTTCAAGCACTCACCTCCCCGTCAATGACGCCAGAAAAGATCTTTGTTGACGGGATGTGAGTGCCGCTTACATAACTTCCCCGGCAACGGCGCCAGAAAAGAGCTTGATGTCTACTATGCAACTTTATTCTTTAGACACGTGTTGGGCCACCAAGCGCAGAGTTTTTTAGGACAGTAGCAATTTTCCCTCAAGTGGATGACCTAAGGTTTATCAATCCGTTGGAGGTGTAGGATGAAGATGGTCTCTCTCAATCCAACACAAAGAGTACATAATGAAACAAAGACAAGAACTTCAAAGAGTTCCCCAAGATTTCTATCGGAGAAACAAAGACAAGAACGTGCATCAACCCCTATGCGTAGATTACCCCAATGTCACCTCGGGAATCCATGAGTTGAGTTCAAAACATATATCAAGTGAATCAAAATAATACCCCATTGTCACCACGAGTATTCATTTGCAAGACATATATCAAGTGCTCTCCAATCCATAAAAGTACTCAATCCAATAAAACAAAATCTCCAAGGGAAAACTCAATTCATAACAAGATAGAGAGGGGAAAATACCATATGATCTGACTATATTAATAAAGCCCGTGATACATCAAGATCGTGAAATCTCAAGAACATGAGAGAGAGAGACTAAACACATAGCAACTGGTACAAACTCTCAGCTCCGAGGGTGGCTACTCCCTCCTCGTCTTGGTGGCCGCCGGGATGATGAAGATCGCCAACGGTAATGATTTCCCCCTCCGGTAGGGTGCCAGAACGGGTCTAGATTGGTTTTTCGTGGCTACAGAGGCTTGTCGTGGCGGAACTTCTGATCTAGGTTAACCCCTAGGGTTTTCGGAATATTTGGGAATTCATAGGGTAAATAGGGGGTGTGGGAGGCCACTGAGGTGGGCACAACCCACCTGGGCGTGCCTGGGCCCCCCAGGCGCACCCTGGTGGGTTGTGCCCCCCCTCGGGGCACCCCCAGGTGCTGCTCTGGCCCATTGGTGGTCTTCTGGTCCATAAAAAATCCACAAAAAGTTTCGCGGTCTTTGGACTCCGTTTGATATTGATTTCCTGCATTGTAAAAAACAAGCAAAAAACAGCAACTGGCACTGGGCACATGGTCAATGATACGTCTCCAACGTATCTATAATTTTTGATTGCTCCATGCTATAGTATCTACTGTTTTGGACATTATTGGTCTTTATTATCCACTTTTATATTATTTTGGGACTAACTTATTAACCGGAGGACCAGCCCAGAATTGTTGTTTTTTGCCTGTTTTAGGGTTTCGAAGAAAAGGAATATCAAACAGAGTCCAAACGGAATGAAACCTTCGGGAACATGATTTTCTCACCTAATACAACTCAGGAGACTTGGACCCTACGTCAAGGCACGTAACAGGAGGCCACGAGGTAGGGGGGCGCGCCCTACCCTACCAGGCGTGCCCCATCCCTCATGGGCTCCCTATTGCTCCACCGACGTACTGCTTCCTCCTATATATATCCACGTACCCCCGAATGATCAGAGACGGAGCCAAAAACCTAATTCCACCGCCGCAACTTTCTGTATCCACGAGATCCCATCTTGGGGCCTGTTCCGGAGCTCCGTCGGAGGGGGCATCGATCACGGAGGGCTTCTACATCATCATCCAAGCCTCTTCGATGAAGTGTGAGTAGTTTACTTCAGACCTACGGGTCCATAGTTAGTAGTTAGATGGCTTCTTCTCTCTTTTTGGATCTCAATACAATGTTATCCCCCTCTCTTGTGGAGATCTATTCGATGTAATCTTCTTTTTGCGGTGTGTTTGTTGAGACCGATGAATTGTGGGTTTATGATCAAGTCTATCTATGAATAATATTTGAATCTTCTCTGAATTCTTTTATGTTTGATTGGTTATCTTTGCAAGTCTCTTCGAATTATCAGTTTGGTTTGGCCTACTAGATTGGTTGTTCTTGCCATGGGAGAAGTTCTTAGCTTTGGGTTCGATCTTACGGTGTCCTTTCCCAGTGACAGAAGGGGCACCAAGGCACGTATTGTATCCTTGCCATCGAGGATAACAAGATGGGTTCTTTATCATATTGCATGAAACTATCCCTCTACATCATGTCATCTTGCTTAAGGCGTTACTCTGTTTTCATGAACTTAATACTCTAGATGCATGCTGGATAGCGGTCGATCAGTGGAGTAATAGTAGCAGATGCAGTCAGGAGTCGGTCTACTTGTCTCGGACATGATGCCTGTATACATGATCATACCTAGATATTCTCATAACTATGCTCAATTCTGTCAATTGCTCAACAGTAATTTGTTCACCCACCGTAGAATACTTATGCTCTTGAGAGAAGCCACTAGTGAAACCTATGGCCCCCGGATGAAGATAGACCCGGGGGCCATAGGTTTCACTAGTGGCTTCTCTCAAGAGCATAGGTATTCTATGGTCGGTGAATGAATTACTGTTGAGCAATTGAAAGAATTGAGCATAGTTATGAGAATATCTAGGTATGATCATGTACATAGGCATCACATCCGAGACAAGTGGACCGACTCCTGCCTGCATCTACTATTATTACTCCACTCACCGACCGCTATCCAGCATGCATCTAGATTATTAAGTTCATGAAAACAGAGTAACGCCTTAAGCAAGATGATATGATGTAGAGGGATAAACACATGCAATATGATGATAACCCCATCTTGTTATCCTCGATGGCAACAATATAATACGTGCCTTGCTACCCCTACTGTCACTGGGAAAGGACACCGCAAGGTTGAACCCAAAGCTAAGCACTTCTCCCATTGCAAGAAAGAACAATCTAGTAGGCCAAACCAAACTGATAATTCAAAGAGACTTGCAAAGATAACCAATCATACATAAAAGAATTCAGAGAAGATTCAAATATTGTTCATAGATAGACTTGATCATAAACCCACAATTCATCGGTCTCAACAAACACACCGCAAAAAGAAGATTACATCGAATAGATCTCCACAAGAGAGGGGGAGAACATTGTATTGAGATCCAAAAAGAGAGAAGAATCCATCTAGCTAATAACTATGGACCGGTAGGTCTGAGGTGAACTACTCACACTTCATCGGAGGGGCTATGGTGATGATGTAGAAGCCCTTCGTGATCGATGCCCCCTCCGGCGGAGCTCCGGAACAGGCCCCAAGATGGGATCTCGTGGATACAGAAAGTTGCGGCGGTGGAATTAGGGTTTTGGCTCCGTATCTGATCGTTTAGGGGTACATAGGTATATATAGGAGGAAGGTGTACGTTGGTGGAGCAACAGGGGGCCCACGAGGGTGGAGGGCGCGCTTGGGGG
>NC_041380.1:602651997-602721473 GCF_002162155.2 Triticum dicoccoides | reverse complement strand
AGGCGCGCGCCCCTACCTCGTGTCCTCCTCTTTTGTTTCTTGACGTAGGGTCCAAGTCTCCTGGGTCTTGTTCGTTCAGAAAATCACGTTCCTGAAGGTTTCATTCCGTTTGGACACCGTTTGATATTCCTTTTCTTCGAAACCCTAAAATAGGCAAAAAACCAGCAATTCTAGGCTGGGCTTCTGGTTACTAGGTTAGTCCCAAAAATAATATAAAAGTGGATAATAAAGCCGAATAATGTCCCAAACAGTAGATAATATAGCATGGAGCAATCAAAAATTATAGATAGGTTGGAGACGTATCAATGATCTAGGTCGGGCCATTGCCGATGCAGAGAGAAACTGCGCAAGTTGCAGCGCATGTTAGGGGATCACAAGAAATTGTTGTACTTGAATTGCGAAACTAACAATAAAAGCTGGGCACCACACTGGAATTACTGCAATGGAAGGTAGAGAATGGTGTATCTAACAAGGCATTTGGACAGTTGCTGGTAAAGTTAAAGAAGATGCTTCCAAAGGACAACGAATTGCCCGAGAGTACGTGAGGGAGTCCTGGATTAGGGGGTGTCCAGATGGCCGGACTATACCTTCATCCGGACTCCCGGACTATGAAGGTACAAGATTGAAGACTTCGTCCCATGTCCGGAAGGGACTTTCCTTGGCGTGGAAGGCAAGCTTGGCGATACGGATATGTAGATCTCCTACCATTGTAACCAACTTTGTGTAACCCTAACCCTCTGCGGTGTCTATATAAACTGGAGGGTTTTAGTCCGTAGGACAACATACAGAACAACAATCATACCATAGGCTAGCTTCTAGGGTTTAGCCTCTCTGATCTCATGGTAGATCTACTCTTGTACTACCCATATCATCAATATTAATCAAGTAGGACGTAGGGTTTTACCTCCATCAAGAGGGCCTGAACCTGGGTAAAACTTCGTGTCCCTTGCCTCCTGTTACCATCCGGCCTAGACGCATAGTTCGGGACCCCCTACACGAGATCCGCCGGTTTTGACACCGACATTGGTGCTTTCATTGAGAGTTCCTTTGTGTCGTCGCCGTCAGGCTTGATGGCTCCTACGATCATCAATAGCGATGCAGTCCAGGGTGAGATCTTCCTCCCTGGACAGATCTTTGTCTTCGGTGGCTTCACACTGTGGGCCAATTCACTTGGCCATCTGGAGCAGATCGAAAGCTATGCCCCTGGCCGTCAGGTCAGATTTGGAAGTTTAAACTATATGGCTGACATCCGCGGGGACTTGATCTTCGACGGATTCGAGCCATGGCCGAGCGCGATGCACTATCACGACGAGCATGATCTAGCTCTGCCGCCGAACAGTGCCCTGGAGGCCACACCTGCATCGGCTTCGACCCTTAATTCGGAGCCAACTACGTCGATCGAGGATGGGCGGTTGGACGCCACCTCGGGGGCTGCGATCCCAACGGCGATCAAGCCGAACACCAGCCCCGCACTCCGTGAGACTCGTGACTCCAAGGAGCCGGACTCCTCTCCGGACTCCGAACCCTTCGCGCCCCTGCCAATCGAATCCGATTGGGCGCCGATCATGGAGTTTACTGCTGCGGACATCTTTCAGCACTCGCCTTTCGGCGATATTTTGAAGACACTAAAGTCTCTCTCTTTATCAGGAGAGCCCTGGCCGGACTACGGTCAGCAAGGATGGGATACGAACGATGAAGAAATTCAAAGCCCACCCACCACCCACTTTGTAGCCACTGTCGACGATTTAACCGACATGCTCGACTTCGACTCCGAAGACATCGACGGTATGGACGCCAATGCAGGAGACGATGAAGAACCAGCGCCTATTGGGCCCTAGAAAGCCACCTCGTCATATTACATATACATGGTGGACACCCCAAAAGAAGGAGATGGCGATGGAACAGCGGAGGATGACCCCTCCAAGAGGATGACCCCTAAGCGCCGGCGTCAGCGGCGCCGCTCAAAATCCTGCCAAAGCAAATACGGAGATTCCAGCACGGGAGATAATAATACTCCGGGGAGTGCCGAAGAAAACCCCCTGTAGCAAGATTCAGCACAGGAGGATGGAGAAGCCATCCCTCATGAGAGAGCGGCAGACAGAGAGGTCGAGGACGATAATCATACACCTCCCTCTGAAGACGAGGCAAACCTCGACGATGACGAATTTGTCATGCCAGAGGATCCCGTCGAGCAAGAGCGTTTTCAACGCAGGCTTATGGCCATGGCAAGAAGCCTCAAGAAAAAACAGCAACAGCTTAGAGCTGACCAAGATTTGCTAGTTGACAGATGAACTGAAGTCCTTGCGGCCGAAGAGCATAAACTTGAACGCCCCTCCAAGAGCTACCCAAAGCGCAGGTTGCTACCTCGATTAGAGGAGGAAGCACTTAAACCTACATCACCAGCACTTGATACGGCCGACCGGCCACCTCATGGCCGTGACGAGAGGCATCTCGGCCCTCCACTGAAGCCGCACCCCGTACCAAGGCACGGGAAAATGCGCCTGACCTGCGGGATATGTTGGAGGACAAGGCAAGGCAAACGAGATCGATCTACGGATCGCGTGGGCGCCCCACGACTCGAGACGGTAACCGTCACGCCGGACACATATCCGGTAGGGCCGAACATAGTAGACAAAGCTCATTGGAGCTACGTCGTGATATAGCCCACCCACTATGCTTCACAAACGAAGTAATGGATCATCAAATCCCCGAGGGTTTCAAACCCATAAACATCGAATCATATGATGGCACAATAGATCCTATGGTATGGATCGAGGATTATCTCCTTCATATCCACATGGCCCGCGGCGATGATCTCCACATCATCAAATACCTCCCACTCAAGCTTAAAGGACCAGCTCGGCATTGGCTTAACAGCTTGCCAGCAGGATCAATCAGTTGTTGGGAGGACCTGGAAGCCACATTCCTCGACAATTTCCAGGGCACTTATGTGCGACCACCAGACGCCGATGACCTAAGCCACGTAATTCAGCAGCCAGAGGAATCGGCCAGGCAATTCTGGACACGGTTCCTAACAAAGAAAAATCAAATAGTCGACTGTCCGGACGTAGAGGCCCTAGCAGCCTTCAAGCACAATATCCGTGACGACTGGCTTGCCCGGCACCTTGGACAGGAAAAGCCGAAATCTATAGCAGCACTCACGACACTCATGACCCGCTTTTGCGCGGGAGAAGACAGCTGGCTTGCTCGTAGCAACAATATGACCAAGAACCCTGGTAATTCGGATACCAGGGACAGTAGTGGCAGGTCGCGTCGCAACAAGCAGAAGCGCCGCATTAACGGCGACAATACTGAGGATACGACAGTTAATGCCGGATTCAGGGGCTATAAATCCGGTCAGCAAAAAAAGCCATTCAAAAGAAATCCTAGGGGCCCGTCCAGTTTGGACCGAATACTCGACCGCTTGTGCCAGATACATGGCACCCCCGAAAAGTCGGCCAATCACACCAACAGGGATTGTTGGGTGTTCAAGCAGGCAGGCAAGTTAAATGCCGAAAAAACCGACAAGGGGCTGCATAGCGATGACGACGAAGAGCCCCGGCCGCCGAACAACAGTGGACAGAAGGGTTTTCCCCCACAAGTGCGGACGGTGAACATGATATACGCAACCCACATCCCCAAGAGGGAGCGGAAGCGCGCGTTAAGGGACGTATACATGGTAGAGCCAGTCGCCCCAATGTTCAACACATGGTCCTCCTGCCCAATCACCTTTGATCGAAGGGACCATCCCACTAGCACCCGTCATGGCGGATTCGCCGCATTGGTTCTAGACCCAATTATTGACGGATTTCATCTCACTAGAGTCCTTATGGACGGTGGCAGCAGCCTGAACCTGCTTTACCAGGATACAATGCGGAAAATGGGCATAGATCCCTCGAGGATTAAGCCCACCAAAACGACCTTTAAAGGCATAATACCAGGTGTAGAGGCCAACTGTACAGGCTCAGTCACACTTGAAGTGGTCTTCGGATCTCCGGATAATTTCCGAAGCGAGGAGTTAATGTTCGACATAGTCGCATTCCGCAGTGGCTATCACTCACTGCTCGGGCGAACCGCATTCGCCAAGTTCAACGCAGTACCTCACTACGCATACCTTAAGCTCAAGATGCCAGGCCCTCGAGGAGTAATTACGGTCAATGGAAACACCTAACGCTCCCTCCGAACGGAGGAGCACACGGCAGCCCTTGCAGCGGAAGTACAAAGCAGCCTCTCCAGGCAGTTCTCCAGTCCGGCCATTAAATGTTCGGACACCATCAAGTGCGCCCGGAGTAACCTACATCAAGATCGCCTGGCACGTTCCGATCAGGCGTAGCAATGCGGCCCCAACCCCAGCCCTCACAAAAACGCAACACCAGTGCTTCACGTACATAACTACGCTCTAGAAATACCATGGGTACAGGGGGAGGGGCACCATCACGGCACGCCCAAAACACGGCTTAAACCGCACCAGGGGCTGCCGATTTTTTAATTTTCTCTTACTTTCAGGACTCCACTCTTCGGAAGGCCGGTTCGGCAGTTCAATTGCCGCACAAACGATGCAAGAACCAGGGAAGCAGATAAGCCATGCCGCATTACGAAACTCCCAGGTGGTCTCTATCACGAGCAGTATACCTGTTTCGCGTACCATTCCGCAGCCTGCCCCTACTGCGGACATGTTAAATAGTCCAACCTTTTGCTTATCGCATTATTTGTATCATTCTGCTTTGATCGCAACCCTTTTTATTAAACAATGCATAGCTTTTGTCTATTTTTGCATTACTCTTTTTTACAAATATATGTTCCCTAACGACATGTTGCACCCGTACACTTTGGTACGGCCAAAATACGCCAGGGGCTTTAGTACCCCTCAATATGGTGTGAGAAGTCCGAACACTTTAACAAGTGCGGCACCCCGAACTTATAGCATTATATGCATTGGCTCCGAATCATGTCTTGGGTCAATAGTTGGGTTTGCCCGGCTCCTATGTTTTGGTGCCTTACGTTCCGCTATATCGGCTAAGGTAGCACTAGGAGAACTACTACGATTGTGCCCCAGTTGAGCTGGGTCGAGCACATCAGTAGAGAAAGCTAAAACCGACTGTCATGATGAAGCGAGAGCTGGTCGCTGTTTGAGAGGTTTTTCGAGTCCCTAAAGACTTATGCCGCTTAGAGCGAGGAGTCGGCTCTGTCCGGCCAAGGCGTGGATAGCGCCCCGAAGTCGGTCTTCCGAATACCAGGGGCTTCACAGAAATTTAAAATTATAGAATTCTATGGCTAAGTGAGAGTGTTCATGCATTATAGTCTGATTGCCTTGTTCGTTGTGCTGAACGCCTCCCTCGAAGGACCCAAACATGGGAAAATGAGCGCTCAGGTTTATCCCCGAACACCCTAGCACTAGCGGCACGGGGGCAGATGCCGACGACTCGCCATCTCTCAGAATTGATAAACAGCCGCACAGAAGGTAATATTTTAAATTCCAACAGCATTGCTTAGCGCATATGAACAAGTTATCAGCGCATAGGACAAAACGAGCGAGTTCTACTCAAAAATTACATCCCTGGAACATTCATCCGCCATAAGGCAGGCACCCTTCAGAATATCCTTATAATAATTCTCGGGCTTGCGGTGCTCTTTCCCTGGCGGTGGCCCGTCCTTCACAAGCTTCTCAGCATCCAGCTTGCCCCAGTGCACCTTAGCACGGGCAAGGGCCCTACGGGCACCTTCAATGCAGACAGAGCGCTTGATGACTTCAAGCCTTGCACAGGCCCCCACCAGCCGCCGCACCAGCCCGAAATAGCTCCCAGGCAGAGCCTCTCCAGGCCACAGCCGAACTATGAGGCCTTTCATGGCCTGTTCGGCCGCCTTGTGGAGCTCGACCAGTTGCTTCAGCTGGTCGCTCAAGGGCACGGGATGTCCGGCCTCAGCATACTGAGACCAGAACACCTTCTCTGTCGAGCTGCCCTCCTCGGCTCGATAGAATGCAGCGGCATCGGACACGCTACGGGGAAGATCTGCGAACGCTCCTGGAGAGCTCCGGATTCGGGTAAGTAACAAGTAACTCACGTTTATGTGTTTGCTTTGCATAAAGAATGCCTTACCCGCCGCTATCTTTTTCACTGCATCCAACTCCTGGAGGGTCTTCTGGGATTTGACCTTGGCAGACTTGGCATTTTCAATAGCCGCCGCGAGCTCGGACGCTCGCGTCTTTGAGTCAAGCTCCAAACTCTCATGTTTTTTCATGAGAACCTAGAGCTCTTGCTGCATCTTGCCAACCTGGGCCTCATACTTCTCCCGCTCGGTGCGCTTCGTGGCCACCCTCTTCTCGGCCTCGAGCAGCGCTTGCTTAAGGGTCGCCACCTCAGACGTGGCCCCTACAATAGCCACGATAATCCTGTCATTTTTTGCAATTGCACCTTTTTTTATATATATTTAAAGAAGGTATTTCTTACCTTCCTTGTCCTTGAGCTGCTTCTTGGCACGTTCGAGCTCTTGCTCGAACTGCTCGAGATTCTGCTTTAGCGTGTCCACTTCCGTAGTCAGTGCGGCGGACGCCAGCAGAGAAGCCTGCATACGCATATTGACTCCTTTTTGTTAGACTCCTGCGAATTTTATTTGATCCTCTATTCGGCTTTTCTTCCCGAACACCAAACAGAGCATCAGGGGCTACTGTCTATGTGGTAATATTATTTACACATTCTTTACTTACCTCAAAGCCTGTAAAAAGGCTAGTACAAGCTTCAGTCAGTCCGCTCTTGGCGGACTGAACCTTCTGGACCACCGCACTCGTAATGGTACGGTGCTCCTCGTCGATGGAGGCGCCTTTGAGCACCTCTAACAGATTGTCTGGCACCTCCGGTTGGACGGGGGTCACCGGCACTCTGGAACCTTCGAAGGTTCCAGAGCGGTGTCAGGCCTAGAGCTGGCCTTGGAGCCCTAGGGGGTTTTATCCCCTTTACTCCTGGAGTCCGGGAGGTCACCTTGCGGTGCCTCCAGGACCACCTCCTCCTGGCTTGGAACCTGTTGAGACAACACTTCGTCGTCCGTAGGGCGGGGGGAGGTAGCCGTCGGAAGCGAATTCACATCCGACGAGTCCAGTGAACCGCTCGACGACGCGTCGAGCCGGTCTTTGGGTGGGCTGCATAAACACATTCGACATAAGGGAAAGCTGTGCAATAAAGGAATACTATGAATTACTCTGGTATCCGGATACTTACGATTTCGCCAGGGGCTTGGCCCTGAGCGGCCACTCCTCTCCGCCGTCGTCAGCGTCGGGGGAGTAGTCCAGAGGAAGGGTTTTCCCCTTCTTGGACCCTTCGGCCTCCCCAGTGAGGGCGGCCTTCCTTTTCTTCTCTCCTCCCGCTGGAGGGGGAGAGGTCTCTTCTTCCTCCTCCTCGTCTTCACGGGAGGAATGCGCCTTGGAGCCGTCGGATGATGAACCCGACACCTCCTGGCGCCGGGCACTTTTTCGAGTCCCCATTGCCTTCTTCGTGGCCTTCTTCTCCAGTACCACATGGGGTGCCGGAAGAGCAGCTTCGCCAAGCGGGCATCGGCTGGGTCTTCGGGCAAAGGAGCCGGACAGTCGATCTGTCCGGACTTCGGCTGCCAAACCTGTCAAAGGTGAGGGAGCTTAGATCCCGCATAGAGTTAAACTATGAAAAACTAATACCCTGTAAAAGGTACAAACAACTTACCGCGCTAGCGTGACGCTGCGCGCTAAATCCGCGATCCTCGGTAGCGGATGCGGGAGCCTCGGCGCCCTTGAAAGGCACCTTCCAGGCATCTTCGTACGTCGTGTTGAAGAGCCTGCTCAGAGTTCGGTGCTGCGCCGGGTTGAACTCCCATAGATTGAAGGCCCGTTGTTGACACGGGAGGATTCGGTGGATGAGCATAACCTGGACTACGTTGACAAGCCTAAGCTGCTTGTCCACCAGGGTTTGGATGCATGTTTGCAGTCCAGTTGCCACTCCTTTGCTGCCCCACGACAGGCCCGTCTCTTTCCAGGACGTGAGCCGCGTTGCGGGTCCGGACCGGAACTCGGGGGCTGCGACCCACTCAGGGTCGCGCGGCTCGGTGATGTAAAACCACCCCAATTGCCACCCCTTCAGGGTCTCCACAAAGGAGCCCTCGAGCCATAAGACGTTGGGCATCTTGCCCACCATGGCACCTCCACACTCCGCCTGGTTGCCACGCACCACCTTCGGCTTGACATTGAAAGTCTTGAGCCATAGGACGAAATGGGGGCAGATGCAGAGGAAAGCCTCGCACACGACGATAAACGCCGAGATGTTGAGGATGAAGTTTGGGGCCAGATCATGGAAATCCAGGCCATAGTAGAACATGAGTCCCGGACGAATGGGTGGATAGGAAAGCCCAGTCCGCGGAGGAAGTGGGGTAAGAACACTACCCTCTCATGGGGCCTTGGGGTGGGGAGGATCTGCCCCTCTTCGGGAAGCCGGTACGCGATGTCGTTGGACAGGTATCCGGCCTTCCTTAGTTTTTTTATGTGTCCCTCCATGATGGAGGAGACCATCCACTTGCCTCCCGCTTCGGACATGGCTGGAGAAGGTTGAGGTGGGGAGTGCGGACTTGGGCGCTGGAGCTCGAGTGCGCGAGAATGGGTAGGCAAAGGAGGAAGAAGGCATAGGTGAAAAGGTGGATCCTTATCCCCTTATATGGGTGGACGCAACTTCGTGTCCCCACCAGCCTGGTAAAACTCGCTTATCTCCAAGCGCCGTAATCAATGGCGCGGTTGGGTTACCCACGCCCGTATTGATGAGAATCCCGGAATAAGGGGACACGATCTCTGCTTTAACAAGACGTGCCAAGGAAACCGCCTCGCATGACACGCTGAGGTGGGATAATAAAACGATTCGACTAAAGGCTTGGCCGTGGTGCAATGTCGCACTACGGAATATGTCAGCATATTAGATTTGTGTAGATATTATTCTCTCTGTGGCAATATGTGGAAACTTATTTTGCAGAGCCGGACACTATCTTTGTGTTCAAAATATTCTATGAAGTACTTAGAGGAGGAACCCGCCTTGCAGTGCCAAAGACAATCTGCGCGCCGGACTTGTCGTTATTGAAGCCTGGTTCAGGGGCTACTGAGGGAGTCCTGGATTAGGGGGTGTCCGGATGGCCGGACTATACCTTCAGTCGGACTCCCGGACTATGAAGGTAGAAGATTGAAGACTTCGTCTCGTGTCTGGAAGGGACTTTCCTTGGCGTGGAAGGCAAGCTTGGCGATACGGATATGTAGATCTCCTACCATTGTAACCGACTTTGTGTAACCCTAACCCTCTCCGGTGTCTATATAAACCGGAGGGTTTTAGTCCGTAGGACAACATACAGAACAACAATCATACCATAGGCTAGCTTCTAGGGTTTAGCCTCTCTGATCTCGTGGTAGATCTAGTCTTGTACTACCCATATCATCAATATTAATCAAGCAGGACGTAGGGTTTTACCTCCATCAAGAGGGCCCGTACCTGGGTAAAACCTCGTGTCCCTTGCCTCCTATTACCATCCGGCCTAGACGCATAGTTCGGGACCCCCTACCCGAGATCCACCAGTTTTGACACCGACAGTACGTATGAAGAAAAGAAGGTTGTCTGCCCTCTAGGTTTAGAGGTGAAGAAGATACATGCATGCCCTAATGACTGCATCCTCTACCGCGGTGAGTATGCGGATTTAAACGCGTGCCCTGTACGCGGTGCATTGCGCTATCAGATCAGTCGCGATGACCCTGGTGATCTCGAGGCCGAGCGCCCCTGGAAGAAGATTCCTGCCAAGGTGATGTGGTATGCTCCTATAATACCACTATTGAAATGTTTGTTCCTAAACAAAGAGCATGGCAAGGCTATGCGATTGCACAGAGAATACCGTATGAAAGATGGAAAGTTGTGAGTACCCGCTAATGGATCGCAGTGGAGAAAATCGAGAGAAAGTACAGGGAGGAGTTTGTAGGTGACGCAAGGAACGTATGGTTTGGTCTAAGCGCAGATGGCATTAATCCTTTTGGGGAGCAGATCAGCAACCATAGCACCTGGCCTGTGACTCTATGTATGTATAACCTTCCTTCTTGGTTGTGCATGAAGCATAAGTTCATTATGATGCCAGTACTCATCCAAGTCCCTAAGCAACCCGGCAATGACATTGATGTGTACCTAAGGCCATTAGTTGAAGAACTCTTACAGCTGTGGAATGGAACATGTGTACGTGCGTGGGATGAGCACATGGGGGAAGAATTGGACCTAAAGGCATTGCTGTTCATGACCATCAATGATTGGCCTGCTCTTAGTAACCTTTCAGGACAGACAAACAAGGGATACCATGCATGCACGCACTACTTGGATGATACCGAGAGTATATATTTGGGTAATTGTAGGAAGAATGTGTACCTGGGACATCCTCGATTTCTTCTGAGCAGGCATACTATAAGAAAGAAAGGCATGCATTTCAAAGGTGAGGCGGATCACCGGACGAAGCCTCGCCACCGTACTGGTGTTGATGTACATGATATGGTCAAGGATTTGAAGGTAGTCTTTGGAAAGGGTCCTAGCGGACAACCTGTTCCGAATGACGCCGACGGGCGCGCTCCCATGTGGAAGAAGAAATCTATATTTTGGGACATGTCATATTGGAAAGACCTAGAGGTCCACTCCGAAATTGACGTGATGCACGTGATGAAGAATCCTTGTGTGACCCTGCTTGGCTTCTTCGGTGTGTATGGGAAGACAAAAGATACACCGGAGGCATGGGAGGACCAGCAATGTATGCACGGAAAAGACGACATACATGAGGGTCATGCCAGCTACGCTCTTACCAAACAAGAGAAGGAAATCTTCTTTGAATACCTGCTCAGTACGAAGGTACCGTCTGGCTTCTGGTCGAATATAAATGGAATAATAAATATGGCAGAGAAAAGTTCCAGAACCTAAAGTCTCATGACTGCCATGTGATTATGACGCAATTGCTTCCGGTTGCATTGAGGGGGCTTCTATCGGAAAGCGTTCGATTAGCCATTGTGAACCTATGTGCATTCCTCAATGCAATCTCTCAGAAGGTAATCAATCTAGAAATCATACCAAGGTTAGAGAATGATTTGGCGCAATGTCTTGTTAGTTTCGAGTTGGTGTTCCCACCATCCTTCTTCAACATCATGACACACGTCCTAGTTGACCTATGCGAAGAGATTAACGTTCTTGGTCCTGTATTTCTACAGAATGTGTCCCCCTTTGAGAGGTTCATGGGAGTCTTAAAGAAATATGTTCATAACCGTGCTAGGCCAGAAGGAAGCATCTCCAAGGGCCATGAAAATGAGGAGGTGATTGAGTTTTGCATTGACTTTATTCCTGACCTTATGCCGATTGGTGTTCCTGAATCGCGGCATAAGGGCAGACTGGATGGAAAAGGCACGCTAGGAGGGGATCAAATAATATGTATGGACGGGCAATCTCTCACTCAAGCACACTACACAGTTCTACAGAATTCCCCCTTGATGGCTCCGTATATGGACAAACACAAGAATTTTCTATGCTCCAAACACCCGGAGTAGTCTGACGACTGGATTACACATGAACAAACGGGGACTTTGATAACCCACAAGTATAGGGGATCACAACAGTTTTCGAGGGTAGAGTATTCAACCCAAATTTATTGATTCGACACAAGGGGAGCCAAAGAATATTCTCAAGTATTAGCAGCTGAGTTGTCAATTCAACCACACCTGGAAACTTAATATCTGCAGCAAGGTATTTAGTAGCAAAGTAATATGATAGTAGTGGTAACGGTGGCAAAAGGTAATGGTAGCAAAAGTAATATTTTTGGTGTTTTATAGTGGTGATAACAGTAGCAACGGAAAATTAAATAAGCGAAGAACAATATATGGAAAGCTCGTAGGCAATGGATCGGTGATAGAAAATTATGCTGGAAGCGATCGATCATGTAACAGTCATAACCTAGGGTGACACAAAACTAGCTCCAGTCCATCAATGTAATGTAGGCATGTATTCCGAATATAGTCATACATGCTTATGGAAAAGAACTTGCATGACATCTTTTGTCCTACCCTCCCGTGTCAGCGGGGTCCTAATGGAAACTAAGGGATATTAAGGCCTCCTTTTAATAGAGTACTGGGCCAAAGCATTAACACATAGTGAATACATGAACTCCTTAAACTACGGTCATCATCGGGAGTGGTCCCAACTATTGTTACTTCGGGGTTGCTGGATCATAACACATAGTAGGTGACTATAGACTTGCAAGATAGGATCAAGAACTCTCATATATTGATGAAAACATAATAGGTTCAGATCTGAAATCATGGCACTCGGGCCCTAGTGACAAGCATTAAGCATAGCAAAGTCATAGCAACATCAATCTCAGAACATAGTGGATACTAGGGATCAAACCCTAACAAAACTAACTAGATTACATGATAAATCTAATCCAACCCATCACCGTCCAGCAAGCCTACGATGGAATTATTCATGCACCGCGGTGAGCATCATGAAATTGGTGATGGAGGAAGGTTGATGATGGCGATGGCGAATGATTCCCCCTCTGGAGCCCCGAACGGACTCCAGATCATCCCTCCCGGGAGAGTTTAGGGCTTGGCGGCGGCTCCGTATCGTAAACCGTGATGAATCCTTCTCCCTGATTTTTTTCTCTCCGAAGACGAATATATGGAGTTGGAGTTGAGGTCGGTGGAGCGTCAGGGGGCCCACGAGGCAGGGGGCGTGCCAGGGGGGTAGGGCGCGCCCCCACCCTCGTGGATAGGTGGTGGGCCCCCTGGCATGGATCTTTCTACCAGTATTTTTTATATATCCCAAAATAACTCTCCGTTGGTTTTCAGGTCATTCTGAGAACTTTTATTTCTGCACAAAAATAACACCATGGCAATTCTGCTGAAAACAGCGTCAGTCCGGGATAGTTCCATTGAAATCATGCAAGTTAGAGTCCAAAACAAGGGCAAAAGTGTTTGGAAAAGTAGATACGACGGAGACGTATCAGACTTTTGCCGGCTGGTTGCAGACACATGTCATGCATGACGCCTCTATTGAAGATGACGTGTACTTGCTGTCCCAGTTACCATCTTCGAATGTAATGACTTTCGAAGGGTACGAGATAAATGCGAATACATTTTACACGATCGCCCAAGATAAGAAGAGCACCAACCAAAATAGTGGTGTCCGCTTTGATGCAGCAACCAAGATGGTAAAGGAAACATATTATGGTTACATAGAGAACATATGGAAACTTGACTATGGACATGGTTTGAAGGTCCCTTGCAAATGGGTGCAGTACGGAATGCCAACAAAGGATCTCAACAATCTTGCGTATGCAGACGAACCATTCGTCCTAGCCAATGATGTCGCACAGATTATCTATGTGAAGGACATGTCCACCAAGCCGAGAAAAAGAAAAGATAAGGTAGCGAATGCATCATACAATGAGCCAAAGCACCATATAGTTCTTTCTAGGAAAATAAACATCATGGGAGTGAATGACAAGACAGACATTTCAGAAGATTATGAAAAGTTTCATGAAATTGCACCATTCACAGTGAATATTGACCTGAGCATCCAATTAAATGATGAAGATTGTCCATGGTTATGGTGCAAAGGGACACACGCGAACAAAATCACACGGCCCAAAGATCCCACTCTGGGATGTGATCGGCTTCTCACGATCATCACTTTCTTCTCTAGTGACTTTCCGGAGTTATATATATGGAAAGTCCCACTTCGAACAAACTGGAGGGAATCTTTGTAATAGTTAGGGTACTTATGTGTTTTGGCATTTGAAATGCGAAGAAATTTTATGTGCAAATAAATTCTTTCATGCATTTACTGATTATTCAGCTAAATGACCCTCAATTGGAAAACACTTCAAATGAACTATGAAAAGGTTGAAAGTTGGCATGGTATGATAATTTCACCCACATAACATGTGCAAAAAAGTAGTGAGGGTTACGACCAAAACTAGATGCACTTCGTGTACAAAATGGATAGTCTCTTTCGAAGTATCAGAGTTTCGGACGAAAACTCATCTATTACACAGGCATTTCATTTTCTAAATAACCTAAGTATTTCCAAATTGAATATAATGATAAAACACACTAATATTAAACATAAGAAAAAAGAATCACTGGAAAATCTATTTTTAAGGTTAAGTTATTCACAAACTAGTGATCCACACAAATTTCAAATAATTCAAATTTAAACTATTCAAATTTGAAAACCACCGGCACTAACAGATAGTTTGTAATTTTTTGTACCTAAAGCAAAATATTCACAAAGAAACTCTAAATACATCAAAAAACAAATCAAAAATAAATTAAAGAAAATAAATAAAGCAGAAAAGAAAAAGATGAAGAAAAAATAAATAAATAAGGCCCGCCTACTAGGCCACAGCGGCCCGCATACGACAAGAAACCCAACCTCTAGTTGGGCTAGGATGTAGGCCCGCTAACCCAGCAGGCCCAACAGGGCATCACACAAGAGGTAGGCCCAGAAGGCTTTGCTTTAGAGAGGAGCTCGACACAGCAGCGGCAGCGAGGCTTATAAGCAGGTGCGGGCGCCCCTCGGCTAGTGAGGTGGGACTAAACTTCTGCGCCCCTCGCCTGGCAGCGCACGACCTTTAGTACCGGCTGGTAGCTCCAACCGGTACTAAAGGGGGTGGGGGTCTTTAGTACTAGTTGGAGCCATGACTCGGTACTAAAGGGGTGTCGTTCCCGCCGCTTGGCCTCGCCAAAGTTGACCTTTAGTACCGCTTAGTGGCTACAACCGGTACTAAAGGTCCCTCCTATATAAACAACACTTCAAATAAATTCATTCTCCCTTTGTTTCTTCCTCTATTTCTCCATTGACGACGCACCGCCTGCCCCGCTCGATAGACACCGTCACCGCCCCCGTCGCGCGCTGTTGCCGTCAGCATCCCCGTCCTCGTCGCCTCCCCCGTCTCTATCGCTACCTCGGCCCGTCCCCGTCGCGCCGTCCCCGTCTCCTCCGCCCCCGGTCCGTCCCCGCGTCGCCTCCCCCGCCGCACCCCGGCACGTCGCCGCCCCCGTCTCCGCCCCCATAGTCTCTCCTTGCCGTCGCCGTCGCCCCGCTGTGAGCTCTCCCCCTCTCCCTCGGCCCCGGCCACCATGGCCGCCCCAACCCGGGCCCACACACACATGCATGATGAACACACATACACATTTTCTTAAGTTAATTAATCTATATGTATTTTTGTATGTTTAATTAGTTTATATGTTTTAGATTATTATTATTTCACTAGTATATATGAATGACTGCATGTTAGATGGATATAATTAGTGTTTAATTAGTATGGATTTTTTGTATATAATGTTGTTTTTCTATTTTTAATGGATGTATAGAAGTTGCTTTTTCTATTATTAGCGTTATATGCTTAATTAGTGTTTCTATTGCATATCCTAGTATAGAAAAAATTGCATAGGAAAAGGTTGACCATATATATATATTTGTTAGACGAAGGACTAGGAGAAGTTGCATAGGAAAAGTTGCTCAAAATTTCCTAATATAATGACATTGCATATATAGGAATTTTTTCATAAGAATTCAACGATGCCCGGCCCACATCCTCGCCGTCGACCCTTTCGCGACAACGTCCTGGTTCAGAGGACCCATGTCTGGGACTGGGCTCCGCCGGGCTGGCACTGGGAGGTGCTACCTTCAGGGGCTCACCGCTTAGTGAAGAACCCGGCCCCGGGTCCCGTCATCGACCCTGAGCTCCTTTGGTGGCATTTGCGTGGGCCACATTCGGTGCAGAGGGAGCCGGCCCCGCCGGAGGTGGTGCCTCACCGTGTCAGGGAGGAGGACGAGCACGTCCATCGCTAGATGGTTGCTATGGATGTCAGGTTCTCCAATACCTGACAGGTTCTTTGGGGAGATGACCGAAGCTATGATCCTGTGATGGTTCCTTCTTTTTGGGTGTCCACCGCCCCTGCCTCAGGAACCACGAGTGTCCTAGATTCTTCTATAGTATTCGATCTTTATTAGCTAGCGAGCTAGTGATGTACTAAATATATAATATTCGAGACGATGTACTCGAAATTATATATATATATATTATTCGGGACGATGTATTCGATATTATGTACTATGATTCAGTTTTTACTTATTGATTGCATGCATGCATTGTAATTTGAATACTAAATTGTTTTATATTTCTTCTTGATTAGTTAAATAAAAGCTATGGTGGACAATACCGGCAGGGAGGAAGAAGAGGTCCTCTTCGATATCATACGCTCCCCTCGCGGGCCATATGATCAGAATGAAGATGATGATGGCTCCCAATATCTGAACAATACCGGGGAGGGTGATGATATGATATTCGATCGCGCCGACCGAATTGATGAAGTCATGAACTATGATGATGATGACGTTGAAAATGATTATGATGACGCCGAAAATGATGATCTTGAAATAATAGAGGCCGGCGAGGTATATTTATATAAGCAGGCATCTGGTGATCATCACATGTTTTTAATGATTTGAAGATATATTAACGAATCGATCTTTCTTCTTTCAACCCTCCGGATCGAGCAAATCTTCTACAGACAGCAGGCCAGTGCGAGGCTCGGCAAAAAGTTGAAGGATGGCGTAAAGTACAACATCAATGCCATCAAAGCTAATGGAGAACCTAGCGTGCCTAAGAACTTTGCGAACAAGTTCATTCGTCTGTGCGGTGTTCTTGTAAGGGACCAACTCCCGATCTCCATTCAAGAATGGAAAGAGCCAACAAAGAAACGTCCAGATCTTACTTGGGTTGACGATGGAGCAAAATCAACGCTTTAGGAATCTCTCGTGGAACATTTCACCCTACCAGATCATTTCACTAATGATGATGTGAAGAAAGTCAAGGACGCTGCTCTTAGGAAGATGGCAATTGCATTCAACACCCACAAGAAAAAAATGGCCAAGTACGTCGAAGGAGGAAACAAGATTCCAGAATTCTAGGGAACACTGGAGAAGCAAAGGGAACACTGGTCCACTTACATGAAATTCAAGGAATCATAATTATCTAAGGAACGGTTGAGAAAAAACAAGGCCAATGCCGCAAAAAAGAGCAGTTCCATAGGCTGGGGCAAGGTGGCTACGCGGTGGCAATGCCTAAGTGGAATAAGTCTGACCAAGAGATGCAGGCTGCATAGGTCACTCTAGTTACATTGAGCTGGCCCCCCAGGTGCAGAACTTGGTTCTATGCGCATGGGGGGGGGGGTTGGACCCGAAGATAGGCTAGGTTTCGAAGAAGGCGTGTCTTAAAGGAGCCGATGATAAGTTACTTGATGCAATAGAAGATGCTCGAAAGGGGGTGTTCATGCCCAACAGATAGAACGATGAGCTTACGCACGCCCTGGGAAATCCTGAACATCCGGGAAGAACACGAGGCAAGGGCATTGTTCTGTGGTACGAGGGCTTTTCAGACTGGAACAACGACTACAGAAGCCGTGCGAGAAGGAAGATGGAGGAGGAAGCAGGAAGTAGAACACCTTCAAGGCCTAGAATCAGCGCACGCGGACTTGGCACTCAAATCCCAGCGGCAGCAGTAGCAGATCGACTCACTTAGCTAGGAAAGGGGGTCTCAGCAGCGGCAACAGCTAGCGGATGATCCAGCATTGGATAGCAACATCCCATCCATGCCGAGAAGGAGCATAGGTTCCGCCCCGGGCGACGTACTGCTAGATAAATACCCTGTGGATGACATCATGAAGAACACTAACTGTGAGCTGCACTTCAAAATGAAGAACATATCCATGAAGGTGGCGGACACCATTGCTTATACAAATTCCCCCGAAGTAACCTTCCATTTCAACCCGATTCCAGCTGGCTATACTCGTGTCCAGGTTGATGAAGTGGTGGACCAATATTCGGGGCTAGAGCTTGACATTCCTGGAGGTGACGAGGAGCACACACTGGGAGAGGACGAACATCGTATCATCCTATGGTGAAAGGATTGCATCATCTTTCCAAGGCCACCGACACTGCATCAGCCGACTCCTCCTCGAAGTCCACCACCGCGTCAGCAGACTCCCGCTCCTCCAAGTCCACCAACACGTCAGGCCACCTCTCCTCCTCCAAGTCCGGCACAGCGTCAGACCACTCCTCCTACTTCAAGTCCGGCACAGCGTCAGGGCACTCCTCCTGCTTCAAGTCTGACAACGTGTCAGGCCACTCCTCCCGCTTCAAGTCCGGCACAGCGTCATGCCACTCCTCCTGCTCCAACTTAGCCACGTCAGTCATCTCCGCCGCTTCAGCAATCGCGGAAGAGAGCCGCCACAGCTATGGTGCGTAGCGATATGAGTCGAGGCCATACAGGACGTACATGCAGAGGCAAGTGATTTCAATATGGTCCAAGCCTCACTCCTCTTCCTCTGAGGCCTTACGACATGACCGAGGAACAAAACGCAGCCATAGTAAAGACCCAAGTGGACGCACATTTTGGACCGAAACCGGCACCGCCGCCAAGGGAGAAAGTGCCTGAGGAAAAGATTGACCACTTTATTCGTATGGCTAGACCACCAACTCCCAAGCCTAATGACTCAGACTATGAGCGCCAAATTAGGAAGGCACATCAAGCACGACTACAGAAGGAGTCAAGCTCGAGCTCGAGCCAAGCAGCTGACAAAAAATGCGGGAAAACCGTTCTCCAGCTGGGTGAACATGCGGTGCAACCGATTCCCCCGCTTGTTGTGCCAACAGATGAGAGTACCAGCGCCCCATGTGGGCGAACATTCCCTAGCTGGGCATTCAGCTGGTAATAACCGACGAGCATAGAAGTCAGGATAAAATGCTTGGTATCACTATTGGATAACTCCTCGTGATTGAGCCCATGTCTTCCCTTAGAGAGGAGGACATAAAACGGAAATATGTCCGTGGCGAACCTTTGGTCGAGCTTGAGGAGGTCAAGAAACTCCCAACGAGAATGTCTGAATTGCATGATTGGTACATGAAAATTACCAAGATTTCCAATCGAGAGTCCATTAGGGTGAATGTCAAGGAGGAACATGACTTCCATGGGCTAGCTGTCTCCATTGAGTATTCAGAACTATTTCAGTTATTCAATCATGATGCACTCGACAAATCTATCGTCAGTTGCTATTGTCTGTAAGTGATTTCTTTCTGTAATTTAAGTCTCAAGCTAGCTGTAGTGCTCATTAATCGATCATTACCTGTAATTATCCTTAATATATTCTTTTCTATGGTATTATGCAGGACGAATATGTATGAAACGAAAAAAACTAGACGCTATGGCATTGGGTTCATTGACCCAAATACCATTAATGAAGCCACATGGAAATTGGAATGGTATAAAACAGATCTAGAGAAAAAAATGCTAGAGTTCTTGAAGCGCCTCAATAACAATGAAGATATACTACTTCCTTCCAACTTCCTGTGAGTCACACTGTCTTGTACTACAAATTCTATTTTAGCTTACTAGCTAGATAGATGTTAATAATTAAGTATATAGGGTTTAGGGTAGTTGATGAGTGTTATGCACATGCCCGCTTAATTAAGAAATGCAAACGTGTGCGCACGTAGTTACCACTGGATCTTCTTAATCATTAAAGTTGAAGAAGTAACAGTTGAAGTACTGGACTCACTACTTAAAAAACAAAAGGACTACACCATCGTGAAGGGGATAGTCGACAGGTAATTTCAAGCATTATTAACTATATCTCAGCTTCTTTAGTTCGTCATTTTCAGATATCAACTATTTAATAACTCCTTTATTCATTTTCTTTGCCGACGGGCAGTGTCGTGGGTTTGTCATGGCAGATGTCCTTGTGAAAGGACTTAGTCGTAGAGCCATCGCTACGGGTTAGCTTAAAGGGGTTAAACCGGACAAGGGGACACAGGGAGTTTTATACTAGTTCGGCCCCTTCGAGGAAGGTAAAAGCCTACGTCTAGTTGTGATTGGTATTGCTAGGGTTTCGAAGGCCAGGGAGCGAATCCGCTTTGTCTGGCTCTCGAGTTGTTGTCTGTCCCTCAACCGCGGTCGGGTGGTCCCTTTATATTCATGGGTTGACGCCCGCTGGGCTACAGAGTCCCGAAGCCGGATCATAAATGTGTCCGGTTCGGTCTCTACTCTTCCTATCTTACAATACAAGTTACATGACTAGGTCGGTTTACATTTACAGGCTCTAACCCGCCTTTGGGCCTTGGGCCTTCCGTAAAGCGCCATCATCCTTGCATCTTCATGGGCTTCTAATCTTCAAAGGGTCAACCCGGCTACATAAGGCCGGTTTACCTCCAGTAGTAATATCCCCAACATTAGGCCCCAGATTGGTTTGAACTTGTTCATGTCAATCTTCTACACTTCGAAAAAATCTTCTCTCATATCTTCACCTTGATCTTGTAAACCGCCGTGACGTCATACTTCCAAATTATGATAAACCGCCCTATCGTCATCCATCCGTCAATGTCAGAGATTACCTTCATTTAATGTGTATTCAGTCACCGAGGCAACACCTTTATTAACTTATCCATTTTTTGGGCTCCTCGATTCCCGCACTTGCCATTTTACCGCTTCGCCTTATAAATAAGGGCAGAGGACCCCTTTCTTTTCTTTCCGCTACCCATTCATCTCTTCTTCTTCCTCTCGACGACCCCGCACTCGAGCACCGCCGTCATCTTCGAACCTCGCCTCTGCTTCGTCGTCGGCCGCTGCATCAACCTGTTCGCACCAGAGTTCCACAACGCCCTTTCCGCAGCTTCTGTGGTCGCAGTAAGTCCTTTCCCCCTCCTTTCCTAGATCCATTAGGGTTTCCTTGCTGTTCTTGAGGTTCGTTGGAGATTATAGCACTGTTCTTCCTTGGCTCATAGATTAATGCTTCGTACTTATCATATCCCTTGCCGTGATGAATCTTTTGTTACCCTCACAAATCCTTATACGCAGAAAACTGCTGCAGTCCTTCATAAACTGTTTCGGGTCTTACCCTTTTTAGGTCGAAATATTTTGCTTTTCTGTCTTATCTTATATCCGAAATATTTATACATATCTGTGATATTTGTTTCTCCTCACACCATCATAAGCGGTTTAACTTTGCATAATCAATCTGTACCATTAGCCCTCTGATAAATCGGAAGAGCCTTTTGTCTCCATAATTATATTTCGGTTTAATAGTGTCTGAGTACCCCTGTCGTGGTATTACCTTTTATGCATTATTGCATTGATCTTTGGTTTATGCCATGTCCTCTATCAGTATGTCTCTTACTCCATTGTATCGTGCATATAATCATGCGTGATTTATAAACCGGCCTTTCATTTTCAGCTTGTTTGTTTCGCAATGGCCAAACAATTCACTGCCTGCAACTGGGCTCGTTCCCGGGTTACTGAGACTCAGTTGAATGAGATGGTCAGCATCAGATCACTACCTAGGAAAACTGAAATCAAATGGCGAGTTCCCGGAACCGAAAATCCTCCGACCCCAAGGCAGGGCGAGGTGGTTGTCTTTGTTGATCACATAGGCCGTGGCTTCAAACTACCAGGATCAAAGTTTTACCGAGATGTGATTGCCAGCTTCCAACTTCATCCGCAAGATATCGGTCCCAACTCGGTCTCCAATTTATGCAACTTCCAGGTCTTCTGTGAAGTATATTTACAAGAAGAACCAACTGCAGAGCTGTTCCGGGATTTCTTCCACTTAAACCGGCACACAGAGTTTGTAAATGGACCGAACATAGAACTTGGTGGTGTCTCGATTCAAAAGCGGAAAGAAGTTGAATTTCCTCATACCAAACATCATAGCCACCTAAAGGAATCGAACCAAACTTGGTTTTATTGCAGAGACACTTCGCCTGAAGATGAAAATCCCCTCCCCGGCTTTCGTGATCACAGACTATCCAACACTCACCCAATGCCACAATGCCTGAGCTCTCCAGAAAGGGCAAAATACGCTCCTTAACTCGCCAAACTCCGGGCCTTTATGGCGAACGGTTTAACATGCGTGGACTTTGTGCGCTGTTGGATATCCTGGAGTATCCTGTCGCTAAGCCGGCGTCCCGGTTTAATGTGTGAATATACCGGTGAGGTTGACGACCCTCAACGCCATTGCAACATCCAATTATCTGATTAAGAAGTCACTGAAGGTGTAAAGAAGATTCTGAATGAACCGGAACTAATCTGTAGTCAAACCGGTCTGAGTCCCTTCTATGCCAAAAACAAATCGCCTGCTGTAAGCATTATATTTCCCCCTCATCTCTAATATTTTTAGCTTATGCAACCTGTAATCCTTCTTCTTTGTATATAGGGAGATGACCCCTTCTGGAAACGGAAAACCGTAGAGAAAGCGGCAAAGCCGACTGGAGACAAAGCGGTCAAGCCATCCCGCCCAAAGACCAAAGCTGTAAAACGGCCATCAAAATGGAAAATGGCTGACCGGATTAATATGGAGCTTGACGATGATACTGATGATCCAGAAGTTGAGGTAGAACTTGACTCACTTGGCTCTCTTTTCATGTATCTCATTAACAATGATCTTCCTCAGGAGGATGCAGAAGCTAGTCAAGCTGATGATGTAGAGGTAATTAGCCTTTCCTCCGGTTCAGACTCTATGCCAACACAAAAAACTCGCCAAGCAGTCCAGAAAGTAAGCTTTTCTCATCCTCTTTCTCACCTGGATCCAACATTTATTTTGAAGACTCAGCAACATGAAGCTCGCCGGACAACCCAACACTATGGCCAACAGGTCACTTCAGCCGGTTTACCTGATACTCCGGTTCGGAAGCGCCGGTCTGAGGTCTCTCCTACTTCTGACCATTCTTACCCCATGGCAGGTTATTTCAGACAGGCTCTTAATCCACCCGATTCAAATTATCAGGTGACACCTCCTTCATCTTCTGGTGAATCGACAGCAACTCAACTCCCCCCTTTGAAAACTGTGGCCGGGTGAGTTGTAAAAACCTTTCCTTTCAATGCGTCATAAATCCTTTGAATAGGATGTTAATCCTCTTTTATTCTGTTTGCAGGGCCAAAGCCAGACCCAGTAAGAAAGCTCGGACCACCAATCCGCTCGAAGATCCGGTCGCCGAAGAAGAAGAACCAAGAGGTGAACCGGAACAAACTCGTGAACCGGAAAGCCCTCATCCTGAAGCTGCTTCAGATAACCTGCCCCTTCACTACTAGGAATAGGCCTACTAATGGCGCACCAGTTTTGCCTACTAATGGCGCATCACTGGTGCGCCATTACTAGCACGCCACTAGTAATTTTTACTAATGGGGCACCACTGATGCGCCATTAGTATCTGGTATACTAATGGCGCACCACTGGTGCGCCATTAGTATAGGCCACGGTGCGCCATTAGTATAGGCCACTGCTGCGCCATTAGTATAGGCCACGGTGCGCCATTAGTATTTTTGAATTTTGAAGGCGGGAAAATAGTAGTGGCGCATCGTCTAACCCCCACCGTGCGCCATTGCTATTTTTGAATTTTGAATTTGGATCTGGATCGTGATTTTTTTGCCCATTTTTTGCTAGTTTTTTTGCTCGTTTTTTGGCACGATATTATTTCAAATTTTGTTCCTGTTTTTGGATCTTGTACGTTCTTTTGCCGTGTTCTTTTGCCGGAGAGGAGTTTGCCGGAGAGGAGGAGGAGGAGGTCACCGGAGAGGCGCTCGCCTACATCGCCGGAGAGGAGGAGGAGGAGTTCGCCGGAGAGGAGGAGGAGGAGGTCGCCGGAGAGGAGGAGGAGGAGGTCGCCGGAGAGGAGGAGGAGGAGGAGGTCGCCGGAGAGGAGGAGGGTAGTATGGTGGAGGAGAGAAGGGAAGTTGCAGTGGAGGAGAGGAGGAGATGGAGTGGAGGAGAGATGGAGTGGAGGAGAAAAATGAAGGAGGAGAGGACCACGCCCAGCCATATATATGGCATAGTAACGGTGCACTGCGGGCAGGTGCGCCATTACTAACTTTTTTTTATTTTTTTTATTTATTTTGAATTTTGAAGGCGGGAAGATACTAATGGCGCACCATGGGCAGGTGCGCCATTAGTAATTTTTTTTTAATTTTGTTGACTTATTTTGAATTTTGAAGGCGGGAAGATACTAATGGCGCACCATGGGCAGGTGTGCCATTAGTAAGTTTGAAATTTTTTGAAATTTTGTGCCTCTCCAGATCTTAAAAGCCCCGTATATTTTTCTGTTAGGTTTTTGAGGATTTTGAAAATGTTTAACGGGGTTCCCCCGGTTAAATTCGGATGTAACTTTTCGAGTAGATAATTTTTCATATAAAAAACTTTTTCATCCGAGTTCGTACGCAAAAGTTATGCCCATTTTTACAAATTCTCGAGAGATTTTGCAAAAAAGTCGAAAATTCATGTTTGTAAATTTTGCTAACAACTAGACCACATATCACATGGGAATCTTATTTTCTTTTATTTTTTGACATTTCTATCATTTTCTTTTATTTTTTTTTGAAACTGAAAAGGCGGTCCCAGGGGGGGGGGGTGCATTCGGGCGAATGGTTGGGTCAAGTTACTAATGGCGCACCGTGGCATGGTGCGCCATTTTTAGTTCAACTAGTAATGGCGCAGCACTGCCACGGTGCGCCATTAGTAGTTTTAAAAAAAATAATTTTTTTTACTAATGGCGCACCGTGGATGTGGTGCACCATTACTAGTTCAACTAGTAATGGCGCACCACTCCCACGGTGCACCATTAGTAGTTTTGAAAAAATTAAAAAAAAATTACTAATGGCGCACCGTGGACGTGGTGCGCCATTAGTATTTGCACCACTAATGGCGCACCAACACATGGTGCGCCATTAGTATATAGTAATGGCGCACCACATGTCTGGTGCGCCATTAGTGTCAATTCCATCTATAGCCCTTTTCCTAGTAGTGCTTGAAGGCCAAACTACTGATGAACCAGCAGACGGTGATCCTGCCGCGCCTGATGCTGAACCGGCAGAACCAAACCGGGCTAGTCCGGTGAAATATGTTGAAATTCCAATATCATCAACCCAAAACCCTGAAGGCCAAGGTGATGATGTTATTATTACTGGAAGGGGCCACAGCTCTCCTGGCCATCCCGTCATTTTGGTTCAACACGGTGCCAAAGAAGAGCAAGCTGCCAGGGAGAAAGGTAAATGGAGCAGCGATTTATCCAACTATGCTCATATTAACGCTGATGAGCTCCATTCTGGCTTCTTGAACCGTCTGCACTCAAACCGGGATTATGAAGCCGGTTTGGTGAACTTGATGAAAGAGCGATATTCCCTGTTCAAGAATTCATCTGATTAACCAGTTAACTTGCCGATTAATCCCTACTCGTAGGGTCACCGAGTAGCCGATAAACCGATAAATCATCTGATTAATTGATTAAATGGCCGATTAACTTGCTGATTAGCCTATTAATCCCCTACTCGCCAACCAACCGAGCAGCTACGAGTTAACGATTTCCTCAACAATGGCGATATGAGGTAAATTCCGCTCCCTTTGTTTATTGATTTATAGCTGAAATACAATACAAGTAGCCCCCAAGGGCCGTTTTATGATTGTTAATCATAAACCGGGTCTTTGTAACACTTTAAGAAACTCATCATTAATCCTCGCAATGGCAGGTCTCTAACAATAGATAAGACTCATCTTGAAATAATTAGATAACTTTCTGCAGCATAGCCCCCAAAGGCCGATTTAACTTGGCAAGATAATCCGGTTTTTAATCCACACATCCGTTTTAGAACAGACGCACATTAGCCCCCAAGTGTCAAGGATAATGCTTGCATTGTTCTGGAGACTTGTATAAAGTGTACTACTTAAGAGAAAATAGGCATTAGCCCGCAAGTATGAAGTGCATAACTTTGTTATACGCTTTGTACTTAGCACATATATATACTGTTTGTTTAACATACCTTCAATGTGGCAGGCTGAACTGAGAAGCAAAGATGCCCAAAATTCTGACTTGCAAGAGAATGTGAAGTCACAACAAGCCGAGGCTGAAAAAACCAAAGAAGAGCTGACCCAGGCCCTGGCCGCGATGGAAAAGTTGAAAGAATCTTTCAAAAAAGATCGTGCTGACTGGGAAACCGAGAAATCCGGTTTAATCAAAAGAGTTGTAGATGTCGAGGCAGTCCTGAAGCCAGTGGTAGATGAACTTGCCGGTTTGAAACACCAACTCAATGCTATGACCTCTGCTATCTTTGGTAAGTACCCGCTTTACGTTTGTTGTATAAGTTGATGAACCTTATAATTGACCAAAATGTTGATAAAATCTTTGACAGGTACCCGGATCGCTCATCTTGGCACAGATATGCGGATGAAACTCGAAGCGTCATACACATTGATTGAACAGTTGTACTCTGGGTCTCAGCGGGCTATTTGCATGGCAGCTTATAACAAACCAGCTCCCACTTTGATTAAAGAAACTCTTGAGAAGTTGGCCATGTTACCAGCCTGCATCGCCGATTTGAAGAAAGCAGCTGCCAGAGCCGGAGCTTTAACTGCACTTATTCGAGCAAAAGCCTGGATTCCAGATCTTGAAGCGGAAGACATCATCAAAGGATACCCAGGTGTTAAAGAAGATGGTTCCAACTTTTATAATGATGATCTCCGGTGGCTGACCAAACAGATGCGGCCAACAGCCAGCAAGTTGGCCGATGATACAGATTTGTCCCATTTTCAACCGTTTTACAATGCGGAGGGGAAGAGGCCGCCGGCCGACATCCATGAAGTTGAAGAACTTGTGCCTCCGATTCGTAAGCACACTTATGCTCCTGATATTAACCCCTCCAATCTTATCCATGAAGAAGCAGTGTTTCAAGCTTTAACTGGAATCGATTGGTCAACGGTTGATTTCCAGCGTCTGGGGGGGGATGAAGAAGTGCCCACACCAACTGACCCTCAACCATCATACCGTCCAGACGAAGCATCCTAAACTGGTTGCCGGTTTACTGTCCACCGTGTGCCGATCTTGTGAAAAACAATTATGCCATTGGAGCCGTTTTGAAGGCTTCTTGTAATAGGATAGCTAAAAACTCCTTTATTTGCCATGCCATCGAGCATGTTTTGTAATGCCTCATGACAACTTGTGCCACACTTTGGGATATATTTATGCATAACCCATGATGAATTGTGTTCCTGGGTTTAACAACTTAAAACTGTCTAGCGGTCTACCGCTAGACTGGTCAATATATCCAGGAAGTGTACAGGACATAGATGAAATAATCAAAGTGTTTGTACAAAAAGCAGTATACATAACATACCTGATTGGTTGACCAACGGTGTATACGACAAAGGTGTTAACACCAATCCGGAGCGTTGATAACCTCATCTCTATACTGCTGGTTTATATATTAAACCGGACCGGGATAACTACCGTGTTTTCTTTATAACACTAGTGATTTAATCAAACCAGACCGGGTCAATAAACACCGGTTTATAACTCATCATGTGTTAACAACTTGTAGTTGAGAAGCAAGCCAGGTCAAGGACAATGGTTTATCAAACAATACTTATGAATTTCAAACAACAAAACTCAAACAGGAAAATATGCAAGGCTTTTTACGAGCTGCTAGGCTCCAAATCGAGGCTTTTCTTGGGCTGCCAGGCCTCTGAGTTAAACCTTTTAACAAAGCCTTTTAAGATGGGCCTCCAATTAACCAATCATCGTTTTAACTTTAACAAGTTCAGGGTCTATAAAAGATTAACATGTCAAACGTTCGATGGGTCATACCAGGATTACCTGGACAGGAGTGGCTTACTTGATGAAGGCAGGTTCACCCGGGTTTTTAGGTGAATACACCATGCTTCCAAGCAGTGGCTTGATAGCCAATTACGAGGGTCCTTTCAAACTCTTTGTTGCTTGCACAAAGATCCCCCAAGTAACTTTGTGAGTTGTGCTCCATGGGTGCCCATGTTTGAGTTTGTGCTTTATGCGACACTCTCTTTGGCCCCACATAATTTCCTTTCTGGCTAAACGCCTATCAAGAGGTGTAGCTGTGGTGTGATAACAACCAAGCCCCCTAGTGATATCCCTTTGTCATTTCAAACCGATCAAGAGGTGTAGCTATGGTTCTGATATGACCAAGCCCCCTAGTGATATTCTTTATATCCGTGCGGCTGTAGATACTGGTTTAACAAAAAACTCTGCTTTTTCACTAGAAACTCTTGTCAGCTCACACATGATGTAAAAAGAACAGAGACCCCGCTTTAATGGAGGCTCCGATTTATTATATAATATATACATTATCATAAATATGTACATAAGAAGAGCCTGTGGCTCAAGTATCACTAGTAGAAAAATGGTCAAACGTGAAGCACATTAGTGCCGGTTTGTATTTGAGCCGGCACTAATGTATAAATTAGTGCCGATTCCAACGGATAGCCGGGCCGCTTTCATTAGTACCGGTTCGTGGCGAACCTTTAGCACCGGTTCGTGCTACAAACCGGTACTAATGAGAGTGGTGGCAGGATGTTGTCAGAGTGGGGCCCCTCCAGCACCTTTAGTATCGGTTCGTGCCACGAACCGGTACTAAAGGTCGTCCTATATAAACCCTTCGTCCACCAGCACTCTGTTCTTCCCCCTTTCCCCTCTCCGGCCCTCTCCTCTGTTCTTCCCTTCTTCCTCTCGAGTTCATCACAAAATTTGCCCAAAATTTGTCAAGATTTGAAGGCCCTCATCCATTCAAATGATCACAAAGGTTAGCAACTTTGTCCTTTCATCTCTCATTGCTAGATTAGCTCTTGCATTGGTTTATATAGTGATTAATTTGTGATTTTAGTAATTTGGGAGGATATATATATATATATATATATATGTGCTAGTATTTGATTTATATGCAATTTGAGGTCAAAAATAACACTTAGTTTGCATATCTAGGTGTGGTTTCCTTAGTGCCTTCTAAATCTCCATCGTAGCCACCGTCGATCGCCCGCACCATCCCGTCGCCGGCACCACCTTGTGGTGAGCCTCTTGTTCATGAAATTTTATATAAAAATTAATGTTTGTGTGATTTGGATATACAGTTACTCGTATAATTATCTTACCCGTACATTGTTTGTTATACATATAGTGCCATGGTTTTGATATCCGTCCCCGTCGGCCCTAGTCCTTGTTATGATTCGGATGTGGTATGTATATTCTCTTTTAAAACTAGTTGCATTTCGTGTTTATGACAAATTATGCCCATCAAGTTGACATAGAAATTTTTTCTAGGAGGTATCTGAACCGGAAATTCCAACCGACCCTATTGCCGAGAGGTTAAATTTAGTTGAAAGAGAAAACGAGTACTTGAAAGAAAAATTGAAAAGAATTGAGGGGGAGAAGATGGAATTGGAGTTGCATGTTGCCGATGTCGTCGATGATCACAAGATCAAGATGGAGAAAATGCGCTTGAAGATTAGAAAGATTAGAAAATATGCCATCGATAGTGAGGCTTGGTATCATTATGCTGTTGGATCCATTGTTACCTTAGTTGCGATCTTGATCATATTTGTTGTTGCATTTAAATGCTTTAGCTAGAGAGTTATTTGTTTGTTGCATATAAGTGTTGTATGAACTTTATGTATGAACTTGTATTAATTTGGTCTATTCGGTGTTGTGTAATGAAGATGAGCCGGCAATGGATGTACGATGACCGATGCTCTCCCCGGTTCGTTGAGGGCATGCGTACTTTTTTGCTTGCGGCTGAGGCAAACAAGCGGGCGGATGGTTTTATGCCTTGTCCATGTGCTCGCTGTAAGAATGGTCACAATTACTCTACGTCAAGAACCATTCACGTCCACCTGTTTAAGACCGGTTTCATGCCCCATTATAATGTTTGGACCAAGCACGGATATGATGGAAGACAATGAAGAAGAAGAGGACGACGACAGCTATCCTGGCCATGGGTTCCCTGAATACGATGATACAACAATGGGGGAAGAAGCTGAGCCGGTAATGCGGGAAGAAGCTGAGCCGGCAATGCGGGAAGAAGCTGAAGAAGAGGCATCAGATGAGCCCGTTGATGATCTAGGTCGGGCCATTGCCGATGCAAAGAGAAACTGTGCATGTGATTTGGAGAAGAAGAAGTTGCAGTGCATGTTAGAGGATCACAAAAAATTGTTGTACCCGAATTGCGTAGGTGACAAGAAAAAGCTGGGCACCACACTGGAATTGCTGCAATGGAAGGCAGAGAATGGTGTATATGACAAGGGATTTGGAAAGTTGCTGGTAATGATAAAGGATATGCTTCCAAAGGACAACGAATTGCCCGAGAGTACGTACGAAGCAAAGAAGGTTGTCTGCCCTCTAGGGTTAGAGGTGCAGAAGATACATGCATGCCCTAATGATTGCATCCTCTACCGCGGTGAGTACGAGGATTTGAACGCTTGCCCGGTATGTGGTGCATTGCGCTATAAGATCTGCCGCGATGACCCTGGTGATGTCGAGGGCCAGCGCCCCAGGAAGAAGATTCCTGCCAAGGTGATGTGGTATGCTCCTATAATACCATGGTTGAAACGTTTGTTCCAAAACAAAGAGCATGCCAAGGCGATGCGATGGCACAGAGAAGACCGTAAGAAAGAGGGAAAGTTGAGAGTACCCGCTGACGGGTCGCAGTGGAGAAACATCGAAAGAAAGTACGGGAAGGAGTTTGCAGATGACGCAAGGAGCGTATGGTTTGGTCTAAGCGCAGCTGGCATTAATCCTTGTGGGGAGCAGAGCAGCAACCATAGCACCTGGCCTGTGACTCTATGTTTGTATAACCTTCCTCCTTGGTTGTGCATGAATCGGAAGTTCATTATGATGCCAGTGCTCATCCAAGGCCCTAAGCAACCCGGCAACGACATTGATGTGTACCTAAGGCCATTAGTTGAAGAACTCTTACAACTATGGAATGGAACAGGTGTACGTGCGTGGGATGAGCACATGGGGGAAGAATTTGACCTAAAGGCGTTGCTGTTCGTGACCATCAATGATTGGCCTGCTCTCAGTAACCTTTCAGGACAGACAAACAAGGGATACCGCGCATGCACGCACTGTTTGGACGGTATTGACAGTATATATTTGGCTAATAAGAATGTGTACCTGGGACATCGTCGATTTCTTCCGAGCAGGCATCCCGTAAGAAAGAAAGGCAAGCATTTCAAAGGTGAGGCGGATCACCGGACGAAGCCTCGCCACCGTACTGGTGCTGATGTACATGATATGGTCAAGGATTTGGAGGTGGTCTTTTGAAAGGGTCTTGGTGGACAACCTGTTCCAAATGACGCTGATGGACGCGCACCCATGTGGAAGAAGAAATCTATATTTTGGGACCTGCCCTATTGGAAAGACCTCGAGGTCCGCTCGGCAATCGACGTGATGCACGTGACGAAGAATCTTTGTGTGACCCTGCTTGGCTTCTTGGGCGTGTATGGGAAGACAAGAGATACACCTGAGGCACGGGAGGACCAGCAACGTATGCACGGAAAAGACGGCATACATCAGCGTCATGCAAGCTACGCTCTTACCACAGAAGAGAAGGAAATCTTCTTGGAATGCCTGCTCAGTATTAAGGTACCGTCTGGCTTCTCGTCGAATATAAAGGGAATAATAAACATGGCAGAGAAAAAGTTCCAGAACCTAAAGTCTCATATTGCCACGTGATTATGACGCAACTGCTTCCGGTTGCATTGAGGGGGCTTCTACCGGAAAACGTTCGATTAGCCATTGTGAAACTATGTGCATTTCTCAATGCAATCTCTCAGAAGGTAATCAATCCAGAAATCATACCAAGGTTACAGAATGATTTGGTGCAATGTCTTGTCAGTTTCGAGTTGGTGTTCCCACCATCCTTCTTCAACATCATGACGCACGTCCTAGTTCACCTATGCGAAGAGATTAACATTTTGGGTCCTGTATTTCTACACAATATGTTCCCCTTTGTGAGGTTCATGGGAGTCTTAAAGAAATATGTTCATAACCGTGCTAGGCCAGAAGGAAGCATCTCCAAGGGCCATCAAAATGAGGAGGTCATTGAGTTTTGTATTGACTTTATTCCTGACCTTAAGCCGATTGGTGTTCCTGAATCGCGGCATAAGGGCAGATTGGATGGAAAAGGCACGCTAGGAGGGGAACAAATAATATGTATGGACGGACATTCTCTCACTGAAGCACACTACACAGTTCTACAGAATTCTGCCTTGGTGGCTCCGTATATGGATGAACACAAGAATTTGCTACCTTCCAAACACCCGGAGCAGTCTGATGACTGGATTACACGTGAACAAACCAGGAGTTTCGCCAGCTGGTTGCAAGCACGTACCATGCACGACACCTCTATTGAAGATGACCTGTACTTAATGTCCCAGTTACCATCTTCAAATATAATGACTTTCAAAGGGTACGAGATAAATGGTAATACATTTTACACGATCGCCCAAGATAAGAAGAGCACCAACCAAAATAGTGGTGTCCGCTTTGATGCAGAAACCAAGATGGGAAAGGAAACATATTATGGTTATATACAGGACATATGGGAACTTGACTATCGACGTGGTTTGAAGGTCCCTTTGTTTCGGTGCAAATGGGTCAATATGACACGAGGCGGGGTAACGGAAGACCCGCAGTACAGAATGACAATAGTGGATCTCAACAATCTTGCGTATGCAGATGAACCATTCGTCCTAGCCAATGATGTGGCACAGGTTTTCTATGTGAAGGACATGTCTACCAAGCCAAGAAAAAGAAAAGATAAGGAAGCGAATGCATCGTACGATGAGTCAAAGCGGCACATAGTTCTTTCTGGGAAGAGAAACGTCGTGGGAGTGGATGACAAGACACACAAGTCAGAAGATTATGAAAAGTTTGATGAAATTGCTCCATTCACAGTGAATATTGACCCGAGCATCCCGTTAAATGATGAAGATTTTCCATGGCTATGACGCAAAGGGACACACGCGAAGAAAAAGTTTCACACCCAAAGATCTAGGATGTGATCGGCTTAACTATCATCACTTTCTTCTGTGTTTCACACCCAGGAGGGAATCTCTGTAATAGTTAGGGTAGCTAGTTATGTGTTTTGGCATTTGAAACGCGAAGAAATTTTATGTGCAAGCAAATTCTTTCATGCATTTATTGATTTTTTCAGCTAAATGACCCTGAAATTGAAAAGCATTTCAAATGAACTCAGAAAAGGATGAAAGTTGGCATGGTATCATAATTTCACCCACATAGCATATGCAAAAAAGTAGAGAGGGTTACCGCAAAAACTGGATGCACTTCGTGTACAAAATGGACAATCTGTTTCGAAGTATCAGGGCTTCGGACCAAAACTCATCCGTTACAAAGGCATTTCATTTTTAAATAACTTAAGCATTACCAAATTGAATATAATGATAAAACACACTAATATTAAACATAAGAAAAAAGAATCACTGGAAAATGTATTTTTAAAGTTAAGTTATTCACAAACTAGTGATTCACACAAATTTCAAATAATTCAAAATTTAAACTATTCAAATTTAAAAACTACCGGCACTAACTGAAAGTTTCTAAAAACTATCAAAAATATTCACAAAGAATCTCTAAATACAGCAAAAAACAACTAAAAATAAATAAAACAAAATAAATAAAGCAGAAAAGAAAAAACTAAATGAAAAAAGCCCACCTACCGGGCCACAGCGACCTGCATACGACTAGAAACCCAACCTGTTGTTGGGCCAGGTTGCAGGCCCGCAAGCCCAATAGGCCCCACAGGGCAGAGTAGCAGAGGTAGGCCCAGAAGGCCTGCTTTAGAGAGGAGGTCGAGACAGCAGCGGCGGCGGGGCTTATAAGCAGGTGTGAGCGCCCTTCGACTAGCAAGGTGGGACTAAACTTCTGCGCCCCTCGCCTGGCAGCGCACCCCCTTTAGTACTGGGTCGTGGCACCAACCGGTACTAAAGGGGGGGCCTTTAGTACTGGTTGGAGCCAGGAACCGGTACTAAAGGGGGGTGCTTCCCCCCGCTTGGCCTGGCCAAAACAGGCCTTTAGTACCGGTTGGTGGCTTCAACCAGTACTAAAGGTGTCCCCTATATAAGAAACACTTTGAAAATTTTCAGTTTCTCATCTCCCACTTCTCTCTGCCGCCGCCCCGTCCCACGCCGTCGCCACCCCCGTCGCGCCGTCCCCGTCGACTCCGCGACGCCCCCGTCCTCGTCGCGTCGTCCCCTTCGACTCCGCGGCACCCCTGTCACCGTCCCGGTCGCCGATCCCCTCACTTTGCCGTCGCCGTCGCCGTCGCCTCGACCTTGCCCGCGCGCGCTGTGAGCCCCTCCCCCGGCCCCTCTCCTCCCTCCAATCGATCGTAGCGCACACCGGCACCGGCGCCGGCGCCGACCGTAGCACACACACACTCGCGCGCGCGCACACACACTACATGCACACACACACACACACACACACACACTACACACACACTAGACGCGCACACACACACAATTTTTCTGTTCTTAGCTTTTAGTTTTTTCTGTTTTTCTATTTTTCATACAAAGTTTTAGATTAATGTCAAATAGTATGTAGAAATGTTAGTTATAATATATATAATGTCAAATGTTATAGAAATGTTAGTTATATAGAAATGTTAGAAATTTTGGAAATGTTAGTTTTAGCTAGCTAGATGAATTAGATTAATTTCAAATTGTTAGACGATGATCGATGTTTTTTTAGTTTCTTATATTTTTAGTTATAAAATTTAGAATTTGCATATATGAAATCTTCACAATCCATCATTTAAAAAATGTTACTTTACTTTTGCGGCATATAGTATTTTGTTGTCGACGATGCCCGGCCCTCATCCTCGCCGTCGACACGTCCGCGACGACGTCCTGGTTCAGAGGACCCATGTCCGGGACTGGGCTCCGCCGGGCTGGCACTGGGAGGTGCTACCTTCAGGGGCGCGACGCTTGGTGAGGAACCCGGCCCCGGGTCCCGTCGTCGACCCTCATCTCCTTTGGTGGCATTCGCGTGGGCCACTTTCGGTGCGGAGGGAGCCGGCCCCACCGGAGGTGGTACGTCGCCGTGTCAAGGAGGAGGACGAGCACGTCCATCGCTACATGGCTGCTATGGATGTCAGGTTCTCCAATACCTGGCAGGTTCTTTGGGGAGATCACCCGAGCTATGATCCAGTGATGGTTCCTTCTCTTTGGGTGTCCACCGCCCGCACCTCAGGAACCGCGAGTGGCCTTGATTACTCTGTAGTATTCGATCTTTATTAGCTTGCTAGCTAGCTAGCTAGTGATGTATTCAATATTATATCTATTATTGAGACGATGTATTCGAGATTATATCTATTATTCGAGATTATACTAAATTGTTTTATATTTATTTTGGCATAGTTAAATAAAAGCTATGGCGGACAATACCGACAGAGAGAGAGAACAGACCATGTTTGATATCATACGCGGGCCAGATGATGATCAGAATGAAGAAGATTTTGACGGCTCCGAATTTCTAAACAACACCGGAGAGGGTGATATGATATTCGATCGCGACCACCGAGAAGATGAAGTCATGAACTACGACGAAGAACATGTTGATCCTGAAACAACAAACACCGGCGAGGTATATATATTTATATAAGCAGGAATCTGGTGATCATCGCATGTTTTAAATGAGTTGAAGATATATTAACGAATCGATCTTTCTTCTTTCAGCCATCCGGATCGAGCAAATCTTCAGGCAAAAGGACGAAACGAGGCCCGAACAAAAAGTTGAAGGAGGGCGTAAAGTACAATATCGAGGCATTCAAACCTAATGGCGAACCATTAGCGCCTAAGAAGATTGCGGACAAGTTCGTTCGTTAGTGCGGAGTTCTTGTGAAGGACCAACTCCCGATCTCCCTTCAAGAATGGAGAAAGCCAGCAAATCCACGTCCAGATGTTACTATTGTCGATGAGAATCAAAAAAATCTGCTTTGGGATACTCTCATGGAACATTTCACCCTACCAGATAATTTCACAGAAGTAGACGTGCGGAAAGTCAAGGACGCTGCTTTTAGGTAGATGGCGGTTGCATTCAAGAACCACAAGAGAATGACGTGGGACAAGTACGTCAAGGGAGGAAGGAAGACTCCAGTATTCGAGGGGATACTAGAGAATCAAAGTGCTCATTGGGACGATTTCGTGAAATTCAAGGATTCAGAATTAGCTAAGGAATGGTCGAGAATAAACAAGAAGAATGCCGAAAAAAAGGATAAGTTCCATAAGCTGGGGCCAGGTGGCTACGCGGTGGCAATGCCTAAGTGGGATACGTCTGAGAAAGAGATGGAGGATGCAGGTGTCACTCCGGTTACTAAGAGCTGGCCCCCCAGGTGCAGGACTTGGTTCTATGCGCATGGGGGGGAGTTGGACCCGAAGACAGGCAATGTTTCGACGAAGGCATGTCTGAACAGAGCCGACGATGCGCTACTTGTTGCAATAGAAGAGGCTCGATCGGGGGTGTTCCAGCCCAACAGAGAGAACGACGAGCTTACGCGTGCCCTGGGAAATCCTGAACACCCGGGAAGAACACGAGGCAAGGGCGCTATTCCGTGGTATGAGGGGTTTTCGGACTGGAACGCCGACTACAGAACCCGTGCGAGAAAGAAGATTGTGGAGGAGAAGAAGAGGAAGATGGAGGAGGAGCAAAGGAAGCTTGACTATGAACGCCTTCAAGGCCTAGAAGCAAGTCAAGCGGAATTGGCAGCTAAATTCCAGCGGTAGCAGGAGCAGATCGACTCACTTAGCCAGCAAAGGGGGTCTCAGCAGCTGCAGCAGCTAGCGGATGATCCAGCATTGGATACCACCGCCCCATCCATGCCGAGAAGCAGCGTGGGTTCCGCCCTGGGCGACGCAGTAGTGCTGGATAGATACCCCGTGGATGACATCACGGAGAACACTAACTGTGAGCTACACTTCAAAATGAAGAACATATCCATGAAGGTGGCGGACACCGTTGCTTTTTCAAATTCCCCCGAGGCAACCTTCCATTGCAACCCGATTCCAGCGGGCTATGCTCGTGTCTTGGTTGATGAGGTGGTGGACCAATATTCGGGGCTAGAGCTTGACATTCCTGGAGGTGATGAGGAGCACATACTCGGAGATGCCAAACATCGTATCATCCAATGGAGAAAGGATTGCATCATTTTTTGAAGGCCACCGACACCGCGTCACCCGACTCCTCGTCGAAGTCCGCCACCAAGTCAGCAGACTCCCGCTCCTCCAAGTCCACCAACGCGTGAGGCCACTCTTCCTCCTCCAAGTCCGGCAAAGTGTCAAGCCACTCCTCCTCCAAGTCCGACACAGCGTGAGACGTCCACTCCTCCTCCAAGTCCGGCACAACCTCAGGCCACTCCTCCTCCAAGTCCGGCACAGCTTCAGGCCACTCCTCCTCATCCAACTCAGCCCCGTCAGCCGTCTCCGCCGCCTCAGCAATCGCAGAAGAGACACCCCGCAGCTATGGTGCGTAGCGGTACCAGTCGAGGTCATAGTACAGGAAGTACAGGCGGAGGCAAGCGATATAAATATGGTCCAAACCTCACTACTCCTCTTCCTGTGAGGGCTTACGACAGGACCGAGGAGCAAACCAATGCCATAGTGCGGGCAGAAGTCGACGCCCATTTTGGACCGAAACCGCCACTGCCGCCAAGGGAGAAAGTGCCTGTGGAAGTAGTTGACCACTTCATTCGTATGGCTCAACCACCAGCTCCTAAGCCTGTTGACACAGACTATGAGCGCCACATCAGGAAGTTACATCGACAACGTCTACAGAAGGAGGCGAGCTCGAGCTCGAGCAAACAACAAGCAGCTGTCAAAAAATGCAGGAAAACCGTTGCACAGCTGGGAGAACAGGCGGCGCAATCGACCCCCCCGCTTGTTGTGCCGCCAACAACACATGACAGTACGCGCGCCCAATATTATTGTGGCCAAACAGTTTATGTTCCCGAGGTGGGCGATGTGGTAATAACCCAGGAGCATATAATGCAAGCTGAAGAACTCAAGATCACTGTTGGACAACTCCTCGAGATCGAGGACATGCCTGTGATTACAGAGGAGGAAATAAAACGGAAATATATCCGGGGCCAACCTTTGGTCGAGCCAAAAGATGTCAAGAAGCTCCCAACGAGAATGTATGAATTGCATCAATGGTACATGGACATTATCAAGAGATCCGATCGAGAGTCCCTCATGGTGTATGTCAAGAAGGATCATTACTACCATGAGAAAGCTGTGACCGTTGAGTATTCTGAACTGTTTCAGTTATACAATCAAGACGCACTCGACAAATCTATCATCAGTTGCTATTGTCTGTAAGTGATTTCTTTCTGTAATTTAAGTCTCAAGCTAGCTGTAGTGATCCTTTTGATCAATCATTACCTATAATTATCCTCACTATATTCTTTTCTGTGGTATTATGTAGGATGAAGATGTATGAAATGAGAAAAGGTGGACGCTGTGGCATTGGGTTCATTGACCCAAACACCGCTAATGAATACACATGGAAAATGAACAAGTATTATGAAAAGCAGGTAGAGGACAGCATGCTAGAGTTCTTGAAGCGCCTCAAATACAATGAAGATATACTACTTCCTTACAACTTCCAGTGAGTCACACTTTCTTGTACTACAAATTATCTGTTTTTGCCTACTAGCTAGCTACATGTTTTTGCTTACATATGCCCCCTTAATTAAGACATGCAAACATGTGTGCATGCAGATTTCACTGGATCTTGTGTATCATTAAAGTTGACGCCAGAACAGTTGAAATACTGGACTCGCTACTCAAAGCAAATAGTGACTACAACATCTTGTATGGGATAGTCAACAGGTAATTTCAATCATTATTAACTATATATCTCGGCCTATTTAGTTCGTCATTTCATGATATGAACTATTTAATAACCCCTTTATTCATTTTCTTTGTCGGGGGGCAGGGCTTGGGCAAGGTTCATCAGCGTCACGGAAGGCGAATGGAAACCACAGCTGAAATGGTTTCGATCCAAGGTAAGTAATTAAGTGGTACTAGCTAGCTAGCTAGCTGCCATCTCTTTAATTATCATGCTTGATTAATTATTATCTGATCAAATTAAATTCCATTCTCGTAATAAAGGCCCTGAAGCAGGTGCAGGGGGACTGATCTGTGTGCATTCTGCGTTTGCGAGAACATTCGCATGATGGCGTCCGAAAGGAGCAGATCTCAAAGACAGGAATGGGTACGCTTGTCAGAACACTATTCACAATTTGTACACCATTATCGATATCTAGTCACACAACTAATACACATGCATATTGATCTCCTTCTTAACAGTTCAAAGAGGTGTGGGACAAGCTCCTACAAATGGAGCGCATAGAAGCACTTCAAGAGGAAATAGCGGGATTTTTGCTCGACCAGGTCATAAATCCGAAGGGAGAATACTATTACCCGCTACCGCCCCCATCGAACAGGTCATGAACCACTTCCAATTGTCATCGTGCTCCGAAGGCACCAATTAGGCTAATGCCACTGGCTCCAAAGGCAACATGCATATGTAGGAGAAATTGTATATAGCTATACATGTGTGTATGTGTAAATTAATATGGTGGTTTGTGAGACATTGATGATATATATATGATTGGTTCTACTAGAAATTCTATATATATATATATATATATATATATATATATATATATATGCATAACGTGTACAATGTGTAGTACAGTAAAATACCAGCAAGCGAAAAAGAATTAAAATGGAAAACACAAAATTAAATGAAAAAGAAATCATAAAACCAAAAATCCCCCAAACATTTTAGTACCGGTTGGTGTTACCAACCGGTATTAAAGGGCTCCCGGCCCCCGGAGCTGGCTCGTGCCACGTGGTTGCCCTTTAGCACCGGTTCGTGCTGAACCGGTACTAAAGGAGAGGGGCCTTTAGTGTCGAAATGTTAGTGCCGGTTCCGAAACCGGCACTAAAGGGCCTTACGAACCGGTGCTATTGCCCGGTTCTGCACTAGTGTATAGTAAGGTCGAAGAAGAGCTATGTTCCATGGCCGCTTGGTCTCCTCCTCCGATTCACGTGAGTCTTTATGCTCTCGAATATCAATGAGGTAGTAAGACCCGTTGTGCAGATTTTTGCTGACCACAAAGGGTCCTTCCCAAGGTGGGGATAACTCGTGCATATCAGTCAGATCCTGGATGAGCCGGAGCACCAAATCGCCTTCTTGAAAGGTTCTGGTTTTAACCCGGAGGCTGTGATAACGTCGGAGATCTTGTTGATAAATCGCCGATCGTGCTGCTGCAAGATCACGCTCTTCATCCAACAGGTCCAGAGAATCCTGACGTGCCTTCTCATTATCAGCTTCAACATAAGCTGTCACACGGGGCGAATCGTGACGGATGTCACTAGGAAGAATGGCCTCCGCTCCATAGACCATGAAGAAATGTGTATAAATCATAGACCTATTGGGTGTGGTGTTGATGCTCCATAACACAGAAGGTAGCTCCTCAACCCAACAACACGGCGTCCGCTTTAAGGGAACCATAAGCCTGGGTTTGATACCCCGTAGAATTTCTTGATTTGCCCTCTCTGCTTGACCATTAGATTGGGGGTGAGCCAGCGACGCTAGATCGAGCCGGATGTGCTCACATTGACAAAGTTCTTCCATCTCCCCTTTTGACAAGTTAGTACCATTATCTATTATAATGTTGTGTGGAAAGCCAAACCGGAATATCACATTCTTGATGAATTGAACTGCCGTGGCTGCATCACACTTGCTGACTGGCTCTGCCTCCACCCATTTAGTGAATTTATCAATAGCTACTAACAGGTGGGTCTTTTTGTCCTTAGAGCGCTTGAAGGGTCCAACCATATCAAGCCCCCAAGTTTCAAACGGCCACGTAATTGGAATCATCCGCAAATCTTGAGCTGGAACGTGCGCACGGTGGGCAACTTTTTGACATCCATCACATCTCTTGACTAAATCCTCCGCATAAGCATGCGCCGTCAACCAATAAAAACCGTGGCGAAAAGCCTTGGCAACCAAAGACTTTGAACCGGCATGGTGACCGCAATCCCCTTCATGGATTACTCGCAAAATCTCACAACCTTTTTGAGGAGAAACACAGCGCTGAATTGCTCCTGAAACACAGTAACGATGTAACTCCCGTTGAGTATGGTCATGGACTCTGAACGCCGAATTAACTATCGAGCCAACGTCTCATCGTCTGGTAACTCGCCCCGGTTCATGAAAGCCAGATATGGGATCGTCCAATCCAGTATGGCATGCAGAGCTGCCACCAACTGAGCCTCCAGATCAAGAATAGCCAAATCTTCTTCGGTTGGCACCTTGACTGACGGATTATGCAACACATCAAGAAAGACATTAGGCGGGACCGGTTTACGCTGGGAACCAAGATGACTTAAAGCGTCCGCCGCTTCACTCTTCGGCCGGTCTATATGGTCCACCTGATAACCCTTAAAATGACCAGCCACTACGTCCACCTCTCGCCGATATGCATCCATGAGTGGGTCCTTAGAGTCCCAAGTGCCAGACACCTGCTGAGCCACTAGATCTGAATCGCCGAAGCACTTAACCCAGCTCAAATTCATCTCCTTAGCCATCTGAAGACCGTGGAGCAAAGCCTCATATTTAGCTGCATTGTTAGTACAAGGGAACATTAAACGGAGGGCATAACAAAACTTGTCACCTCGTGGGGAAGTTAGTATGACTCCAGCCCCCGAGCCCTCCAACTGTCTGGACCCATCAAAATGAATAGTCCAATATGTATTATCTGGTTTCTCTTCAGGTGCGTGTAACTCCGTCCAATCATTGATGAAGTCCACGAGTGCCTGGGATTTGATCGCTGTGTGGGGTATATATTTGAGCCCGTGAGGTCCAAGTTCAATAGCCCACTTGGAAACCCGACCAGTTGCTTCTCTGTTTTGAATGATGTCGCCCAGAGGAGCTAAACTGACCACTATGATGGGATGGCCCTAAAAATAATGTTTAAGCTTCCGGCTTTCCATAAACACTCCATACACCAGCTTCTGCCAATGCGGATACCTCTGCTTTGACTCAATGAGCACCTCGCTGATATAATAAACCGGCCATTGAACCGGATATTCCTTGCCAAGATCCTTGCGCTCTACTACAATGGCTACGCCAACAGCCTGGGCATTAGCAGCCACATATAATAATAACGGCTATTTATTGATTGGTGCTACGAGCACGGACGGTTCAGCTAGCTGCCTCTTCAGATCCTCAAACGCTTTATCAGCTGCCTCACTCCTGACAAAGTTATCTGTTTTCTTGAGCATCCGATATAAGGGGATGGCCTTCTCTCCAAGGTGACTGATAAACCGGCTCAAGGCTATAATCCGGCCGGCCAGACGTTGAACATCGTTGATACACGCCGGTTTAGCCAAGGACGTAATTGCTGCAATTTTTTCGGATTAGCCTCAATGCCTTTGTTTGACACCAGAAAACCTAAGAGCTTGCCTGCCGGGACAACAAAGACACACTTCTCCGGATTGAGCATCATCTTATAAATCCGAAGATTGTCAAAGTTTTCTCTTAAATCATCTATCAATGTCTCCTCCTTTCTGGATTTTACCACAATATCATCCACATATGCATGAACATTGCGCCCAATTTGTTTATGAAGGCAATTCTGAACACATCGCTGGTAAGTTGCCTGGGCACTCTTGAGTCCAAAAGGCATGGAGACATAGCAGAAGGCTCCAAAGGGAGTTATGAAAGCTGTTTTCTCCTGGTCCTTAACCGCCATTTTGATCTGATGATAACCAGAGTAAGCATCCAGAAAACACAAACGGTCACAACCTGCCGTAGCATCAATTATCTGATCAATGCGAGGGAGAGCAAAGGGGTCTGCAGGGCAAGCCTTGTTTAAATCTGTGTAATCCACACACATGCGCCAAGTGCCGTTTTTCTTAATTAAGAACCAGCACCGGATTAGCTAACCACTCTGGATGAAAAACCTCGACAATAAACCCTGCGGCCAACAGACGGGCTACCTCTTCACCGATAGCCTTCCGTCTCTCTTCATTGAAGCGGCGGAGGAACTGCCGGACCGGTTTAAACTTAGAATCAATATTGAGTGTGTGCTCAGCGAGTTCCCTCGGTACACCTGGCATGTGAGAAGGTTTCCATGCAAAGATGTCCCGATTCTCACGGATGAACTCGATGAGCGCGCTTTCCTATTTGGGATAGCGCTGATGTTGAACTATTTGGATGAATCGCCAGGAACAAAGTCAACCATCTTAGTATCTGTAGCCGATTTGAACTTCAACGCTGGATCATGTTCTGTAGTTGGCTTTTTCAAAGAGGTCATGTCTGCCGGATCAACTTGCTCCTTATAGAATTTCAACTCTTCCGTGGCACAAACTGACTCAGCATAAGCCGCATCACCTTCCTCACACTCCAAAGCAATCTTTCTACATCCATGTATTGTGATAGTCCCCTTATGACCTGGCATTTTAAGCTGTAGATAAACATAACACGGCCTCGCCATGAATTTAGCATAGGCCGGCCACCCAAACATGGCGTGGTACGGACTTTTGATCTTTACCACCTCAAACGTCAATGTTTTTGACCTTGAATCATAGTCATCTCCAAAAGCTACCTCCAGAGCTATCTTGCCAACAGGATATGCAGACTTACCAGGCACCACACCATGAAAGACCGTATTCGACGGTTTAAGATTCTTATCTGTCAACCCCATACGGCGGAATGTATCATAATATAAAATGTTGATACTACTTCCCCCATCCATGAGTACTTTGGTAAACTTGTATCCCCCAACTTGAGGGGCTACCACCAGGGCCAAGTGACCTATCAACCCGGGGTGGGTGGTCCTCTCTACTCCACAGAATAGGTTGCTCAGACCAGCGTAAATACTGAGGTACTGCCGGTTCAACAGAGTTTACTGCCCTTTTGTGAAGCTTCTGATCACGTTTAGACAAACTAGTACTAAAGACATCATATTGTCCGCTGTTTAGCTATTTGGGATTGCTTTGATAACCCGACTGTTGTTGCTGCTGCTGATTCCCCTGATGGTTGTAACCTCCCTGGTTGCCTTGGTGCCCTTGATTGAGGTGTCCGATTTGGTTGCCTCGAAACCCTAAACCGGAACCACCCCCTCCGTAGCCCGGCCAATGGAAACCTCCTCCTAAACCGCCGGGCGGGTTGTTATCATACTGGAACATATTGGAATTCTTGAAATCCTGCATGATATAACAGTCCCTCCAAAGATGTGATGCTGGCTTCTCCTTTGATCCATGCTTTGGACAGGGCTGATTTAACAGGCGCTCCAAATTGGGGCCTGAACCTCCGCCCCTCTAGGGCTGCTTGCCCTTACGGCACTGGCCATTCTCCTGTGCATTGGTGTTAGCAACAAAGTCCAAGCTATTGTCGGCCTTGTGCTTACCGCCGTTTCCATGGCCTGTCGAATTATGCTGCTGACCCTTGGCATTGCCGTTCTTCTTACCTTTCCCCGGTTTATCCTCCTCTGAGTCCGGGTCCTTGGTATTATCTGAATCGGCGTATTTAACCAGAGCGGCCATGAGCATTGACATATCATTGCAGTGACGTTTGAGTCTTCCCAACTTTTGTTTGAGTGGTAAGAAACGGCAATTGCCCTCCAATGTTAACACTGCAGTGTCTGCATTGATACGATCTGATGAATGCAAAATCGCTGAGACCCGTTTGACCCAATGGGTCGTGGACTCCCCTTCCTCTTGGACACAAGCGGCGAGATCCACCATTGACATCGGTTGCTTACAAGTATCTTTTAAGTTCTGGATAAACCGGTGCTTTAACTCGGCCCATGATCCGACAGAATTGGTTGGTAAGCTCTTCAACCAAGTGCGAGTTGTTCCTTCCAACATCATGGTGAAATATTTAGCACACACTGCCTCATCCACATCTAACATCTCCATTGCCATCTCATAACTCTCCACCCACACCTCTGGTTGCAAATCGGCGGTGTAATTTGGTACCTTACGAGGTCCCTTGAAATCCTTGGGCAGTCTCACATTACGCAAAGCGGGGGTAAGACACGGCACCCCTAAGGAACTGAACACCACACCTGGCTCCACTGAGGCCGTAGGGTGAACCGGAGTATGTTGTCGTGCTCCGTGTCGAGCTGCCAACTCGGCCTCCCAACGTGCGCGGCCATGGTCCACAACATCCTATGCATTAGCGCCTCCCCCTGCCGGGTTGTTTCCTCGTGGTGAATTTCGGCGACGTGCACTACTAGATATGGCTGGTTCGTGCTCCACGTGTCTGCTATAGCTTCGGCTTGGACGGGGAGTGGAATGAATCATCTCTTGACTATGTGAATACGCCTGCTGTTGATTTAGTGTTGTTTGAAGGAGATCCTTGGCCCGACGTGCTTCCACTGCAACTGGTGACTCGCCGTCGGTTGGGAGGGCCGCTAGGCGTGAAGCGGCAGCCACAATGTTGTCCAATGGGTTGGAATAATGCACAGGAGGTGTTGGTACATACTATGGCACAACGTTGTTCTGGCGAGGCGGGTCCATCGTGCACGGTTAAACCGGCGCCCCTGTTCCCGGCACCTCCGCCCGGTTTAGTATGGGTTGGTTACCAGCTCCTGCTCCTGGTGTGTTAAAGAGATTCTGCGGCTCATAAACCAACGGGAGACGCGATCAGTACCTTCTTCTCATGACTTCCTCTGAAGCATTCTGATCCAGCCTAATCCGGTAGGCCTGTGCTTCCAATTCAGCCCGCTCTGTAGCCATCCTAGCATTCTCTGTCGCCAGGTCCGCTTTGTCCTAGGCTATCTGATCTTTCACTTTTGTAATCTCCACATTGTGCTGATCCCTGGCTGCTGCATCCACCTCTGCGGCCATCAACGTTGCCAAAGCGTCGAACAAATCAGATAGGACTTGGGCTGGAGGCGGCGCTGAGCTTCCTGCCCCTGCTGGTGTGGCCGTTGTTGAACCGGAGAGCATTGTTGCGGCGGTAGATAACGAGGCGCTAATTGTGTGCCGGCCATGAAGATGGCAGCCTGGTTTGGCAGATCAGGGGAATCCGGAATACTGTTGCCCTCGGATCCTCCATCAATCCGGCCGTCCTGTAACTAGTAAAGTGATTCGGTCTCTCCAGAAGACTCGTCATCAGAACAAACCACGGTCTCTCCATCGGACACCGGCCCGTCCTCGTACCTCGATCCATGGATGACACCCATGAAAACATGCCTTGCCTCGGGCTGAACCGGCGAAGAACTTGCACGCCGAGCCATTTCGATGATGTCGGTCCAGATGTCTGGCTCAGGGGCCGGTTCGCCAATCTTGCCGATGAAGACGTGAATCCCACCAAAGGGGACCCAGTACCCGTATTCGATTGAATCGGCCTCGGGACCCCATCCTGCATTGTCGATGTAGAGCTTGCCGCGATGACTCTTGGTCATCCGGCCCATAGCGTATCCCTTAATTCCATCGAAGCTGCCCTTCAAGAACTCAAAACCAACATGCGATAGCCCCACGGTGGGCGCCAACTGTCGTGGGTTTGTCACGGCAGATGTCCTTATGAAAGGACTTAGTCGTGGAGCCATCGCTACGTGTTAGCTTAAAGGGGTTAAACCGGACAAGGGGACATGGGGAGTTTTATACTAGTTCGGCCCCTTCGAGGAAGGTAAAGGCCTACGTCTAGTTGTGATTGGTATTGCTAGGGTTTCGAAGGCCAGGGAGCGAATCCGCTTTGTCTGGCTCTCGAGTTGTTGTCTGTCCCTCAACCGCTGTCGGGTCGACCCTTTATATTCATAGGTTGACGCCCGCCGGGCTACAGAGTCCCGAAGCTGGATCATAAATGTGTCCGGTTCGGTCTCTACTCTTCCTATCTTACAATATAAGTTACATGACTAGGTCGGTTTACATTTACAGGCTCTAACCCGCCTTTGGGCCTTGGTCCTTCTGTAAAGCGCCATCATCCTTGCATCTTCATGGGCTTCTAATCTTTAAAGAGTCAACCCGGCTACATGAGGCCGGTTTACCTCTAGTAGTAATATCCCCAACAGGCAAGGCTTGGGAAAAGTTCATCAACGTGACTCCAGGCCAATGGCGAAAAAAGCTATATTGGTTTCGACCCAAGGTAACTAATTAAGTAGTACTAGCTAGCTACCATCTATTTAATTCTTGTTTCAATACCATTAATTAATTATCATGCTTGCTTAATTATTATTTGATTAAATTCCATTCTCGTAAAGGCCCTAAAGCAGACGCAGGGGACTGATCTGTGTGCATACTACGTTTGCGAGAACATTCGCAGGATGGCGTCCGAAAGGAGCAAATCTGATAGACAGCAATGGGTACGTTTGCCAGAACACTATTCACAATTTTTACATGATTATCGATATCTAGTCACACAACTAATACACATGCATATTGATCTTCTTCTTAACAGTTCATAGACATGCGGGAGCACCTCCTACCAACGGAGCGCACACTAGCAATTCAAAGAGGAAAGAGCGGGATTTTTTCTCGACCAGGTCATAGATCCCAAAGGAGAATACCATTACCCGCTACCGCCCCCATGAACTAGTCCCAATTGTCATCGTTCTCCAAAGGCACCAAGGCAACATGTAGGATAAATTGTATATCGATAACCCACAAGTATAGGGGATCACAATAGTTTTTGAGGGTAGAGTATTCAACCCAAATTTATTGATTCGACACAAGGGGAGCCAAAGAATATTCTCAAGTATTAGCAGCTGAGTTGTCAATTCAACCACACCTGGAAACTTAATATCTGCAGCAAGGTATTTAGTAGCAAAGTAATATGATAGTAGTGGTAATGGTAGCAAAAGGTAATGATAACAAAAGTAATGTTTTTGGTATTTTGTAGTGATTGTAACAATAGCAACGAAAACGTAAATAAGAGAAGAACAATATATGAAAAGCTCGTAGGCCATGGATCGGTGATAGAGAATTATGCCGAATGCGTAACTAGCTCCAATTCATCAATGTAATGTAGGCATGTATTCCGAATATAGTCATACGTGCTGATGGAAAAGAACTTGCATGACATCTTTTGTCCTACCCTCCCGTGGCAGCGGTGTCCTAGCGGAAACTAAGGGATATTAAGGCCTCCTCTTAATAGAGTACTGGACCAAAGCATTAACACATAGTGAATACATGAACTCCTCAAACTACGGTCATCACCGGGAGTGGTCTCGGTTATTGTCACTTTAGGGTTGCCAGATCATAACACATAGTAGGTGACTATACACTTGCAAGATAGGATCAAGAACTCACATATATTCATGAAAACACAATAGGTTCAGATCTGAAATCATGGCACTCGGGCCCTAGTGGCAAGCATTAAGCATAGCAAAGTCATAGCAACATCAATCTCAGAACATAGTGGATACCAGGGATCAAACCCTAACAAAACTAACTCAATTACATGATAAATCTCATCCAACCCATCACCGTCCAGCAAGCCTACGATGGAATTACTCACGCACGGCGGTGAGCATGATGAAATTGGTGATGGAGGATGGTTGATGATGACGATGGCGACGGATTCCCCTCTTCGGAGCCCAGAACGGACTCCAGATCATCCCTCTCGAGAGGTTTTAGGGCTTGGCGGCGGCTCCGTATAGTAAAACGCGATGAATACTTCTCCTTGATTTTTTCTCCCCGAAAGTGAATATATAGAGTTGGAGTCGAGGTCAGAGGAGCTCCAGGGGGCACACAAAGTAGGGGGCGCGCCCCCCACCCTCGTGTCTAGGGTGTGGGCCACCTGGTCTTGATCTTTTGCTAGTATTTTTTTATTATTTCCAAAAAGACGCTCCGTGGAGTTTCAAGTCATTCCAAGAACTTTTGTTTCTGCACATAAATAACACCGTGGCAATTCTGCTGAAAACAACGCCAGTCCGGGTTTGTTCCTTTCAAATCATGCAAGTTAGAGTCCAAAATAAGGGCAAAAGTGTTTGGAAAAGTAGATACGGCGGAGACGTATCAACTCCCCCAAGCTTAAACCTTTGCTTGTCCTCAAGCAATTCGGTTGACAAACTGAAAGTGATAAAGAAAAACTTTTACAAACTCTATTTGCTCTTGTTGTTGTAAATATGAAAAGCCAACATTCATGTTTTCAGCAAAGATTATAAACTAACTGTATTCACAATAACGCATAGGTCTCATGTTTACTCATATCAACGTCATAATCAACTAGCGAGCAATAATAATAAATCTCGGATGACAACACTTTCTCAAAACAATCATAATATGATATAACAAGATGGTATCTCGCTAGCCCTTTCTGAGACCGCAAAACATAAATGCAGAGCTCCTTTAAAGACCAAGGACTGACTAGACATTGTAATTCATGGTAAAAGAGATCCAGTCAAGTCATACTCAATGTAAACTAACAGTAATGAATGCAAATGACAGTGGTGCTCTCCAACTGGTGCTTTTTAATAACAGGATGATGACTCAACATGAAAGTAAATAGATAGGCCCTTCGCAGAGGGAAGCAGAGATTTGTAGAGGTGCCAGAGCTTGGTTTTGAAATAGAGGTGAATAATATTTTGAGCTTTATACTTTCATTGTCAACATAACAACCAAGAGATGGCGATATCTTCCATGCTACACACATTATAGGCGGTTCCCAAACAGAATGGTAAATTTTATACTCCCCCTCCACCAACAAGCATCAATCCATGGCTTGCTCGAAACAACGAGTGCCTCCAACTAAAAGGAGTCCCAGGGGGAGTTTTGTTTGCAATTATTTTGATATAGTTTGCATAAACCATGGGACTGGGCATCCCGGTGACCAGCCATTTTCTCGTGAGTGAGGAGTGGAGTCCACTCCTCTTGAGAATAACCCGCCTAACATGGAAGATATGGACAGCCCTAGTTGATACATGAGCTATTCAAGCATACAAAACAGAATGTTTATTTGAAGGTTTAGAGTTTGGCACATACAAATTTACTTGGAACGGCAGGTAGATACCGTATATAGGTAGGTATGGTGGAATCATATGGAATAACTTTGGGGTTTATGGGATTTGATGCACAAGTAGTATTCCCGCTTAGTACAGGTGAAGGCTAGCAAGAGACTGGGAAGCGGCCAGCTAGAGAGCGACAACAGTCATGAACATGCATTAAAATTAATCAACATCGAATTCAAGCATGAGTAGGATATAATGCACCATGAACATAAATATCGTAGAAGCTATGTTGATTTTCTTTCAACTACATGCGTGAACATGTGCCAAGTCAAGCCACTCGAATCGTTCAAAAGAGGATACCACCCTATCATACCACATCACAACCATTTTAATAGCATGTTGGCACACAAGGTAAACCATTATAAGCTCCTAGCTAATTAAGCATGGCATAAGAAACTATAATCTCTAATTGTCATTGCAAACATGTTTATTCACAATAAGCTGAATCAGGAACAATGAACTAATCATATTTACAAAAACAAGAGAGGTCGAGTTCATACCAGTTTTTCTCATCTCAATCAGTCCATCATATATCGTCATAATTGCCTTTCACTTCCACGACCGAATGATGTGGATAATAATAATAGTGCGCATGCATTGGACTAAGCTGGAATCTGCAAGCATTCAATAAACAGGAGAATACAAGGCAATATGGGCTCTTTTGTCAGATCAACAATAATGCATATAAGAGCCACTTCAACAATTTACTCATGGTCTTCTCCTATGAACCCCCAAAGAAAAGAAAATAAATAAAACTATTTACACAGGAAAGCTCCCAACAAGTAAAAAGAAGCACATGAAATATTTTTGGGTTTTCTTTTTAATTACTACTACAAGCATGGAAAGTAAACTAATTAAAAGCTACAACTAATTTTTTTTGTTTTTCTTAATGTTTATTAAACACACAAGAAGAAAGCATAAAAAGGAAAATAAATTACCAAGGATATTACAATGAAAAAGTATGAGCACCGACATCTAGCAATGAGTGTGTGAACATGAATATAATGTTGGTGAGAAATACGTACTCCCCCAGGCTTAGGCTTTTGGGCTAAGTTGGTCTATGGCCAGGGTTGGCCTCGAGGATATCCATAGTAATAGTTGGGGTCGTACTGCGAAGAAAAAGACTCTGATTGCCACTGGTTGGCAATCATCTCCGGATCCCACTGGTAATTAGACTGTCGTGGAGGATAAACTTGTGGTTCTGACTCTAGCTCTATGGCTGATGTAGGGTTCCGGTAGGCGTGAATGTCCTCCGGCGAGACGAGGTACTAGCCTATATAGATAAATCAAACAAGGAAGGAGCCGGCAAGGAGATAGTCTCAGGATGACGTTTATCAAAGAACAATTTGTATTTAAGCTCCCCTTCCCAATTCTTTATAATAAATTCATGCGCTACCATACTCTTATAATCTAAATAAATAGTAGGCATCAATTTTTCTTCTTTTTCATAGTACCTAATAGGTATGTTATAGTATGCAGCAAGGCGTGAAGCATAGATACCACCAAAGATGGGGCCCTTTGTATGGTTCAGACTTAACCATTTAGCAATAATACCGCCCATACTAACAGAGTCATCACGGAATAAACCATGGAACAAAATAAAAATATTAGGAACACTAAGGTTTCCACAGTTTCTGCGACCAATTAAGCAACGACTAGCAAATATTGCAAAGTAGCGTAAAATCGGAAAATGTATGCTAGTGATTCTTGCATCAGAAACCTTCCTAGTTTCCCCTACAGTGATAGTGTCAATAAACACATCCACATCTTTACGATGTGGTTCCTCTAAGCTACCCTCGAAAGGTATTTTGCAAACCCTGCAAAATTCATATAGTGACATCTTCTTAACCACATCATATAAATGAAACTCTACTGAAGGAGGTGATTCCCTAGGATAATAGTAGAAGTTTTGCACAAAAGTATTGGTGAGTAAGAGATACTGTTCGCGTTGGTCGCGGGGGAAGTCGGTGAGGCCTGCATTCTTAACAAATTCATAAAAATCCTCATAAATCTCGGTTGCTCTCAAGAAATCATCGGAGGGCCATTCACACGGCCGAACCTCCGCGGTCTGAGGCAGATTATATTTGGGCTTCTTTGCTTCTTCATTTTGATTTTCCTTCGAGCTTCGGCTCGATGAGCCCCTCACAAATCTCTTCATTATTCTCTGAAAATCTCTGAAATTTTTAGTAACTTCAAATAAAAGTAAACCAAACTTAACAAAATTGATAGCAACCACTCCTACAAGTGCCTAGAGGCAATATCATGCATCAGAACTACTTTTGACCATATAAATTTGACATGCAAGCTCAAGAACAGGGTCACCTGAGGAGCAAAAATATGAAATGAATAAAGCACTAGAACAAAAACTAATTGGACCATTAGAGGAGTCACATACCAAGGAACAATCCCCCAAAGCAGTTTTGTGAGAGGTGCTTTGAGCAAGGAGATCGAAAATCGCAGTAAAATAAGCTAGAACTCGGGCTTGAGCTGGATATTGGTGTTTGTGGGAGGAAGAACAAGTGTGTGGGTGCAGGAATAAGTGGAGGAGGGCCACCGTGGGCCCACGAGGCAGGGGGGCGCGCCCTCCACCCTCGTGGCTAGGTGGATGCCCCCCTGCTGTGTTCTCAATGCCAAATATTATCAAATATTCCAGAAAAAATCATATTTAAATTTCAGGGCATTTGGAGAACTTTTATTGTCGGGGTATTTTTATATTGCACGAATAATTCAGATAACAAACAGAAATTACTATTTTTGCTTTATTTAATATAAATAACAGAAAGTAAACAAAGAGGGTACAGAGAGTTCTGTTTTCTAAATTCATCAATCTCATGATCATCAAAAGTAATCCATTAACAAGGTTGATCAAGTCTTGTTAACAAACTCATTCTGAATAACATGGAACCGGAGAATTTTCGAATAACACTAGGTTACCTCAATGGGGATATGGACATCCCCAACAATAAGAATATCTTATTTCTTATTGACAGTAGGTAGAGGAAATTCAAAACCTCCAAAAATAATCGATGGAAATTTTCCAATAGAATTGATACTATGAACTTGAGGTTGTTTCCTCGGAAAATGTACCGTATGCTCATTACCATTAACATGAAAAGTGGCATTGCCTTTGTTGAAATCAATAACAACCCCTGTAGTATTCGAAAAGGGTCTTGCAAGAATAATAGACATACTATCATCCTCGGGAATATCAAGAATAAAAAAGTCCGTTAAAATAGTAACGTTTGCAACCACAACAGGCACATCCTCACAAATACCGACAGGTATAGCAGTTGATTTATCAGCCATTTGCAAAGATATTTCAGTAGGTGTCAACTTATTCAAATCAAGTCTATGATATAAAGAGAGAGGCATAACAATAACACCGGCTCCAAGATCACATAATGCAGTTTTAACATAGTTTCTTTTAATGGAGCATGGTATAGTGGGTACTCCTAGATCTCCAAGTTTCTTTGGTATTCCACCCTTAAAAGTATAATTAGCAAGCATGGTGGAAATTTCATCTTCCGGTATCTTTCTTTTATTAGTAACAATTTCTTTCATGTACTTAGTATAAGGATTCATTTTAAGCATATTAGTTAATCGCATACGCAAAAGATAGGTCTAATCATTTCAGCAAAGCGCTCAAAATCCTCATCATCCTTTTTCTTGCATGGTTTGGGAGGAAAAGGCATGGGTTTCTGAACCCATGGTTCTCTTTCTTTACCGTGTTTCCTAGCAACAAAGTCTTTCTTATCATAACGTTGATTCTTTGATTGTGGGTTATCAAGATCAACAACAGGTTCAATTTCTATATCATTATCATTGCTAGGTTGAGCGTCAACATGAACATTATCATTAACATTATCACTACTTTCAGGTTCATTACCAGATTGTGTTTCAGCATCAGAAATAGAAATATCATTTGGATTCTCAGGTGTTTCAGTAATAGGTTCACTAGAAGCATGCAAAGTCCTATCATTCTTCTTTTTCTTCCTTTTAGAAGGACTAGGTGCATTTATATTATTTCTCTGAGAATCTTGCTCAATTCTCTTATGGTGGCCTTCAGGATACAAAGGTTCCTGAGTCATTTTACTAGTTCTGGTAGACACTCTAACAGCATAATCATTATTCGTACTATTCAATTCACTGAGCAAATCATTTTGAGCTTTAAGTACTTGTTCTACTTGAGTGGTAACCATAGAAGCATGTTTACTAATAAGTTTAAGTTCACCTTTGACATTTGCCATATAATCACCCAAGTGTTCAAGCATATCAGCACTGCGTTTTAATTCTCTACCAAAATAAGCATTGAAGTCTTCTTGCTTAACCAAAAAGTTATCAAACTCATCTAAGCATGGGCTAGCAAACTTAGTAAATGGGATTTCAGCTTTATTATATCTATAGAGAGAATTTACCTTTACTACCTATGTCGGGTTATCAAGACCATGTATTTCTTCAATAGGTGATGGATTAAAACCATATATTTCTTCAACAGGTGGTAAATTAAGACCATGTATTTCTTCAATAGGAGGTAAATTCTTAACATCTTCAGCTTTAATACCCTAGTCTCTCATGGATTTCTTTGCCTCTTACATATCTTTGGGAATGAGAAATAGAACACCTCTTTTCTTCAGAGTTGGTTTAGGAATAGGCTCAGAAATTGGCTCAAGAAGTGTCCAATTATTTTCATTGGTGAACATATTATTCAATAGAATTTCAGCTTCATCCGGTGTTCTTTCCTTGAAAACAGAACCAGCACAACTATCCAAGTAATCTCTGGAAGCATCGGTTAGTCCATTATAAAAGATATCAAGTATTTCATTTTTCTTAAGAGGATGACCAGGCAAAGCATTAAGTAATTGGAGAAGCCTCCCCCAAGCTTGCGGGAGAGTCTCTTCTTCAAGTTGCACAAAATTATATATATCCCTTAAAGCAGCTTGTTTCTTATGAGCAGGGAAATATTTAGCAGAGAAGTAATAAATCATATCCTGGGGACTATGCACACAACCAGGATTAAGAGAATTAATGTAGTGACCAGACCTCAAACGGACCAATCTCTGTGCTCCGGTGTCATCCCTGGATCAGTAATGCTGACACCACACAGTACTTGAAGGATTTATAACAGAGTAGCAATCACACACTTATTACATCGAGTGTCTCAAAAGAGAACTTATTATGATAAATATGGCTTAAGGCCATCTAATAACGATAACAGCGGAAGGCTTGGAAGATAAGTGAGTCCGTCATCTCCAATGGCATCATTGAGTATAGAACCACGACCTAAAAGCACCTTACTCGTCGTCTGAAGAGTCTGCAACCTGAACGTTGCAGCCCGAAACGGGTCAGCACATGGAATATGCTGGCAATGTAACACACAGAGAGCAATGAAAGGATAAAACTATACTACATGCAAATTTGGCTGGTGGAATGCTCTATGGTTACAGTTTTGCGGATAGCCAATTTTCCCCTACTGCAAAGGAATACTTTTTAATTAACTATCATGATGGTTGTTGAACATTGAGAATGGTTGACAGCATTCTCAATCCCAATTAAGTAACATCATTAGAACCCAATAAAATTAATTAGAGTAACATGATGAGATTCACATGATAATCCAAGTACTAGATACTCGAGATCTCCATAACCGGGGACACGGCTAACCATGATTAGTTTAAACACTCTGCAGAGGTTTGCGCACTTTTCCCCACAAGACTCGATCTCCTCCCTTGGGATTCTCGCACTACATGATGTTTGAGAAATGGATGACCGAGACATAGTCCTTCAGAAGCGCTTGCACCTTACGAACGGGTAGACCGTACCAACCTACATCCCCTACATCTGCTAGTCTACCATTGTAAGAGTTCGCACGACTTAGTCAACTATGCTAGAGCCCATAGTATCTTGTGGCTCCACACGGAAGTTTCTAGTATGAATAATCTCATGATCCCTTTGAGCCTGAGTGGCGGTCCAAAGAAAAACAGGCAATCGCTGGAATACCCAGGTGCCTCAATCCACCCAGATGTGTATTTAAGTTGCCACGTTAGATAAACCATTTATTTAACAATCCCACATCTGTCATGGATACACTCACCCAATCCACGTCTACTAGCATAGCATGGCATAATAAGCAAATGTAGAAGTAACTCCCAAAGGTTTGAATATAAAAAAGGTAATAGGTGCTACCTCATCTACTTCGCAAACCCACAATTTAATTAGATCCTAATCATGCAATGTGTGAGGGTTGATCTAATGCAATAAAAACTGGGTAATAGGAAGTATGATCAAAGTGTTACTTGCCTTGCTGACGATTCGCGAAACCTAGCGATTCGAAGTAGCAAGCGGCGCACTCCGGGTACTCTAACGCAAACAAACAAGCATACAATAGGTACTCGACTAATGCACAGGTAAAACTCAAATAAGAGACCTAACCAGAAAGTTCAACTTAAGAACTTCGGTTGGCAAAAAGAATCTAATCGAACGAAGCAACAAAAGACAAACGGCAAAAGAAATAGGCTTCGTTTACTATTATGGATCTAGGTCAAATTTTACAGAGGCAATAACTTGTTTGAGTTGGTTAAATGGAAAGAGGGTTTCGAGACGAAACTCCAGGCGCTTGAATCGCCTGATTCCGATAAACGAGCGAAAAGTTATACTAGAATAAAAATCGGATCAAAAATCGCGATCAGAAAAATCGTGGATATAATCCGAGAAAAAGAAAACGACGAACAGATTAACGAACGAATGTTCGTTATCTGGATCTAAACGATAAACGCGTTCGTTAAAACGAACGAACGAGTGAACGCTTGCTAATTAACTAAACCGAGAAAAAACGATCTATAAAAAAAATGGTTAAAACCAACGGTTTTTTAAAAAAAACGGCGGGCGGCGGCGGTTTCGACCTCGTCAGCGGCGAGCTCCGGCGGCGACGGGCGGCGGCGGAGGCTGCGGGGCGCGGCGGCTTGGGCTGGAGGCGGCCCGAGCGCTCGCTATATAAAGCCTTCCCCCCGGAGGAGTCCGGGCCGGATACGGCCCGTAGGTCGGTTCGCATTTTTTTTAAATGATTACGCTCATAAAAAACAAAAGGAATACTAAACGGACTCCAAAAATCCCAAAATAAATTTTCCCCAGCTTCTAAAATCAAGCCGCACAGGATGCACATTTATTTGGGTCCTAAATGCAATTTTGAAAAACATGCATTTTCCTAAATTCAAATAAAATAGCAAATAAAACCAAAATAAAATCTTATTTGATTTTATTATTAAATCCTTAATATTCTTTTATTTTGGGAAAGTCATTTTATTCTGTCTCTCATATTTTTATGATAGAAATAATTGAAGATAAAATAAATAAAATCAAATGATCCTATTTTCAAAATTTGAGGAAAACTCAAATATGAAAATAACAAAATCCCCAATTCTCTCCGAGGGTCCTTGAATTTCGTGAAATTTCTGGATCAATCAAAATGCAATAAAATATGATATGCAATGATGATCTAGTGTATAACATTCCAAATTGAAAATTTGGGATGTTATAATTAAACCATATCTTAGCATCACCATTTAATGAGAACAGAAATATTTTAAGGATATAAAAATAATGAGTTCTCTCATCATTAGTGAACAGGGTGGCTATACCATTTAATTTAGTAAGATGTGCCACAACAGTTTCAGATTCATAGCCATAAAAATGATCGGATTCAACAAAAGTAATTATATCAGGATCAACAGAGATTATATAATCCTTATCAGTAACACAGATAGGTGAAGTAGCAAAAGCAGGGTCAGGTTTCATTCTAGCATTAAGGGATTGCTGCTTCCATTTAGCTAATAACCTCTTTAGATCATATCTATCATTGCAAGCTAAAATAGCTCTAGTAGCTTCTTCATCCATAATATAACCCTCAGGAACAACAGGCAATTCATATTTATTAGGGGGAGAGTCCTCATCATCACTTTCATCAATATTATCCGTTTTAATAATTTCATTCTCTCCTGTTGGGGAACGTAGTAATTTCAAAAAAAATCCTACGCACACGCAAGATCATGGTGATGCATAGCAACGAGAGGGGAGAGTGTGATCTACGTACCCTCGTAGACCGACAGCAGAAGCGTTATGACAACGCGGTTGATCTAGTCGTACGTCTTCACGGCCCAACCGATCAAGCACCGAAACTACGGCACCTCCGAGTTTTAGCACATGTTCAGCTCGATGACGATCCCCGGACTCCGATCCAGCAAAGTGTCGGGGAGGAGTTCCGTCAGCACGACAGCGTGGTGACAATCTTGATGTTCTACTGTCGCAGGGCTTCGCCTAAGCACCACTGCAATATTATCGAGGACTATGGTGGAAGGGGGCACCGCACACGGCTAAGAGAACGATCTTGGAGATCAACGTGTGTCTAGGGGTGCCCCCTGCCCCCGTATATAAAGGAGCAAAAGGGGGGGTGCGGCCGGCCCTAGGAGGAGGCGCGCAGGAGGAGTCCTACTCCTACCGGGAGTAGGACTTCCCCCTTTCCCTAGTTGGATTAGGACTTGGGGGGAAGGAGGAGAGGGAAGAAAGGAAAGGGGGGGGGCGCCGCCCCCTCCTTGTCCAATTCGGACTTGGGGGGGGGGAGGGGCGTGCGGCTGCCCCTAGGCTTCCTCTCCTCTTCCTCCACAAGGCCCATTAAGGCCCATTAGGTTACCGGGGTGTTCCGGTAACCTCACGGTACTCCGGTAAAATGTCGATTTCACCTGGAACACTTCCGATGTCCAAACATAGGCTTCCAATATATCAATCTTCATGTCTCGACCATTTCGAGACTCCTCGTCATGTTTGTGATCACATCCGGGACTCCGAACGAACTTCGGTACATCAAAATATATAAACTCATAATGAAACTGTCATCGTAACGTTAAGCGTGCGGACCCTACGGGTTCGAGAACAATGTAGACATGACCGAGACATGTCTCCGGTCAATAACCAATAGCGGAACCTGGATGCTCATATTGGCTCCCACATATTCTATGAAGATCTTTTATCGGTCAGACCGCATAACAACATACTTTGTTCCCGTTGTCATCGGTATGTTACTTGCCCAAGATTCGATCGTCGGTATCTCAATACCTAGTTCAATCTCGTTACCGGCAAGTCTCTTTACTCGTTTCGTAATACATCATCTCACAACTAACTCATTAGTTGCAATGCTTGCAAGTCTTATGTGATGTGCATTACCGAGAGGGCCCAGAGATACCTCTCCGACAATCGGAGTGACAAATGCTAATCTCGAAATACGCCAACCCAACATGTACCTTTGGAGACACCTGTAGAGATCCTTTATAATCACCCAGTTATGTTGTGACGTTTGGTAGCACACAAAGTGTTCCTCCAGCAAACGGGAGTTGCATAATCTCATAGTCATAGGAACATGTATAAGTCATGAATAAAGCAAGAGCAACATACTAAACGATCGGGTGCTAAGCTAATGGAATGGGTCATGTCAATCACATCATTCTCCTAATGATGTGATCTCGTTAATAAAATGACAACACATGTCTATAGTTAGGAAACATAACCATCTTTGATTAACGAGCTAGTCAAGTAGAGGCACACTAGTGACGTTTTAGTTTGTCTATGTATTCACACAAGTATTATGTTTCCGGATAATACAATTCTAGCATGAATAATAAACATTTATCATGATATAAGGAAATAAAATAATAACATTATTATTGCCTCTAGGGCATATTTCCTTCATCTCCAACCCTAGCAAGTTGTTCATCAAGAAATTCACGAAGTGGCATAGTAGTATCAAGCATAGAAGTAGTTTCATCATAAGTATCATGCATCGCAGAAGTGACATCATCAATAACATGCGACATATCAGAATGAATAGTAGAAGCATGTTTAGGTGTCGCAAGCTTACTCAAAACAAAAGGTGAATCAAGTGCAGAGCTAGATGGCAGTTCCTTACCTCCCCTCGTAGTTGAGGGATAAATCTTGGTTCTTGGATCTTTCAAGTTCTTCATAATGATAAGCAGATATAAATCCCAAGTGACTCAAAGAATAGAGCTATGCTCCCCGGCAACGGTGCCAGAAAATAGTCTTGATAACCCACAAGTATAGGGGATCGCAATAGTTTTCGAGGGTAGAGTATTCAACCCAAATTTATTGATTCAACACAAGGGGAGCCAAAGAATAATCTCAAGTATTAGCAGCTGAGTTGTCAATTCAACCATGCCTGGAAACTTAATATCTGCAGCAAGGTATTTAGTAGCAAAGTAATATGATAGTAGTGGTAACGGTATCAAAAGGTAATGATAACAAAAGTTATGTTTTTGGTATTTTGTAGTGTCTTTTTGGTATTTTGTAGTGATTGTAAAAATAGCAACAGAAAAGTAAATAAGCGAAGAACAATATATGAAAAGCTCGTAGGCAATGGATCAGTGATAGAGATTTATGCCAGATGCGGTTCATCATGTAATAGTCATAACCTAGAAGTGACACAGAACTAGCTCCAATTCATCAATGTAATGTAGGGATGTATTCCAAATATAGTCATACGTGCTTATGGAAAAGAACTTGCATGACATCTTTTGTCCTACCCTCCCGTGGCAGCGGGGTCCTAGCAGAAACTAAGGGATATTAAGGCCTCCTTTTAATAGAGTACCGGATCAAAGCATTAACACATAGTGAATACATGAACTCCTCAAACTACGGTCATCACCGGGAGTGGTCCCGATTATTGTCACTTCGGGGTTGCCGGATCATTACACATAGTAGGTGACTATAGACTTGCAAGATAGGATCAAGAACTCACATATATTCATGAAAACATAATAGGTTCAGATCTGAAATCATGGCACTCGGGCCCTAGTGACAAGCATTAAGCATAGCAAATTCATAGCAACATCAATCTCAGAACATAGTGGATACTAGGGATCAAACCCTAACAAAACTAACTCGATTACATGATAAATCGTATCCAACCCATCACCATCCAGCAAGCCTACGATGGAATTACTCACGCACGGAGGTGAGCATCATGAAATTGGTGATGGAGGATGGTTGATGATGATGATGGTGATGGATCACTAGTAGAAAAAGGGTCAAATGTGAAGCACATTACTGCCGGTTTGAATTTGAGCCGGCACTAATGTGACCATTAGTGCCGGTTCCAACGGCTAGGTGGGCGGGCATCATTAGTACCGGTTCGTGGGTAACCTTTAGTACCGGTTCATGCCATGAACCGGTACTAATAAGGTTGTGTCAGGCTATGGTCAGGCTGGGGCCCCCACGAAGACCTTTAGTACCGGTTCATGCCATGAACCGGTACTAGAGTTTCTTTGTAAGCTGATTTTTAGTCCCACCTCGCCAAGAGAGAGGCAGTATGAGCGGTTTACAAGCCGTGAGTGCACAGACAATGACGAAGAGGTGCAATGCTCACCTGCATGTTGATTAGCTTCAAGCCTTGCGGAATAATATAGATTGCACTGAGCTATGTGCAGTGCAGTCTACACTATTTCGAATGGCTTGAAGCAAATTAACCAGCATTGCACCTCTTTTTTATTTTTAATAGCTTATTTGAACTCCGGACCTCTTTTATGTTCAGTATGCAGCATTCAAAGCAATGTCATCAATTTCCAACATGTTCTGACATCATTTGTTGTTTTCGGTCATTTACCTAATTGTTTAGAGAGCTAAATGACCGTGAAATTGAAAATCACTACAAAATGAATCCTGAAAATGTTGAAACTTGGCATGGTATCATCATATCACCCGCATACCATGCGCGAAAGAGTAGAGAGGGTCACGGCAAAAACTAGACGCACTTCGTGTACAAACTGGACAAACTCTTTTGGAGTATCAGGGTTTTGGATGAGAACTCATCTGTTACACGGCCACTTCAATGTTTTTTAAACTTATTTGAACTCCGGACTTCTTTTGTCTTCAGTACGTAGCATTCAAAGCGACGTCATCAATTTCCAACATTTTCTGACATCATTTGTTGTTTTTCGGTCATTTACCTAATTGTTTAGAGAGCTAAATGACCGTGAAATTGAAAATCACTACAAAATGAATCCTGAAAATGTTGAAACTTGGCATGGTATCATCATATCACCCGCATAGCATGCGCGAAAGAGTAGAGAGGGTCACGGCAAAAACTGGACGCACTTCGTGTACAAACTGGACAAACTCTTTCGGAGTATCAGGGTTTCGGACAAGAACTCATATGATACACGACCACTTCAATGTTTTTTAAACTTATTTGAACTCCGGACTTCTTTTGTGTTCAGTATGCAGCATTCAAAGCAACGCATCAATTTCCAACATGTTCTGACATCATTTGTTGTTTTTCGGTCATCTCTTGTTTACTAATTGGAGGCACCTTCTAAGCCTTCTCATTAATCCACATCTCGGTGATTTATATATATATATATATATATATATATATATATATATATATATATATTATTGGTTCTACGAGAAATTCTATTTATATATATGCATAACGTGTACAATATGTAGTACCGTAAAATACCAGCAAACAAAAGAGAATTAAATGGAAAACTGTAGGACCTTGAAGTAGATGTGTCTAGAGGGGGGGTGATTAGACACTTAATGCTAAAGTTGTAGTTTTTAAGCTTTTTCGGTTTAAGTGGAGTTTAGGCACAATTTCAACATTCACAATACATATCAAGCAAGCATGCAAAGAGTATATAGGCAGCGGAAAGTAAAGCATGCAACTTGCAAGAATGTAAAGGGAAGGGTTTGGAGAATTCAAACGCAATTGGAGACACGGATGTTTTTCCCGTGGTTCGGATAGGTGGTGCTATCCTACATCCACGTTGATGGAGACTTCAACCCACGAAGGGTAACGGTTGCGCGAGTCCACGGAGGGCTCCACCCACGAAGGGTCCACGAAGAAGCAACCTTGGCTATCCCACCATGGCCATCGCCCACGAAGGACTTGCCTCACTAGCGGTAGATCTTCACAAAGTAGGCGATCTCCTTGCCCTTTCAAACTCCTTGGTTCAACTCCACAATCTTGTCAGAGGCTCCCAAGTGACACCTAGCCAATCTAGGAGACACCACTCTCCAAGAAGTAACAAATTGTGTGTTGATGATGAACTCCTTGCTCTTGTGCTTCAAATGATAGTCTCCCCAACACTCAACTCTCTCTCACGGGATTTGAATTTGGTGGAAAGAAGATTTGAGTGGAAAGCAACTTGGGGAAGGCTGGAGATCAAGATTCATGTGGTAGGAATGGAATATCTTGGCCTCAACACATGAGTAGGTGGTTCTCTCTCAGAACATATGAGTTGGAAGTGTAGATGTGTTCTGATGGCTCTCTCCACGAGTGAAGAGGAGGGACCTCCACACAAAATCCAACCGTTACACACAATTTACCAATCTCGGTGGGACCGAATCAACAAACTCGGTCGGACCGAAATAGTAAACCTAGTGACCGTTAGAGATTTTCGGTGGGACGGACATGCAACTCGGTAGGACCGATATGGTTAGGGTTAGGGCATAACGTAATCTCGGTGAGAACGATTACACAAACTCGGTGAGACCGATTTGGTAATAAGCTAACCAGAGGGTTGGTCGGGCAAACTCGGTGGGACCGATTACACAAACTCGGTGAGACCGATTTTGGTAATGAGCATACACAGTGAGTTTGCATTGTAACCTCGGTAGTACCGATTGAACAAGATCGGTGAGACCGATTTTGGCAATGGACATACACAGTGAGATTACAATTCCATCTCGGTGAGACCGAGATTCCTATCGGTAGAACCGATTTGCTAGGGTTTGGCCATGGCTATGACAAGTGAAACTCAGTGGTGCCGGATAAAAATAATCGGTAGGTCCGAGTTTGGCTTAGGTTTAGGTCATATGTGGAAGTGGGAAAGTAGCTGAGCATTTTGGAGCATATCATTAAGCACTTGAAGCAAGAGGCTCATTAAGCAACACCTCATCCCTCCTTGATAGTATTGGCTTTTCCTATGGACTCAATGTGATCTTGGATCACTAAAATGTAAAATGAAGAGTCTTGAGCTTTAACCTTTAGCCAATCCTTTGTCCTTAGCATCTTGGAGAATTTCCCACAACCTTTAGTCCATGCCACTCGATTGTTGAACTTATCTGAAACATACTAGATAGAAATGTTAGTCCAACAAGAGATATGTTGTCATTAATTACCAAAACCACCTAGGGAGCACTTGTGCTTTCAAAAACACAAAATTAAAGGAAAAAGAAATCATGAATCCAAAACCCCCCAAACATTCTAGTATCGGTTGGTGTTACCAACCGGCACTAAAGGGCTCCCCGCCCCCGGCGCTGGCGCGTGCCACGTGGTGGGACTTTAGCGGCGGTTCGTGCAGAACCGATACTAAAGGGGGATCTTTAGTCCCCACCCTTTAGTGCCGGTTACGGAACCGGCTGTCGGTGTACAAAAAGAGGGGTGCAGTTTTTGTACCCCTATAACTGTGCACGGGCAGTCAGAGCCGCGGGCACCACCACACCAAGCAAGGAAAGGGAGGTGAGCCAGGGTAAGACCGAAGCTCAAGGGAACTAAGACGATGCCAAGGCCAAAACCATGAAGAACAAAGGAGACAAAGTGGACTCCTCCAGCAAGATCCTTGCCGGGAGACAGTTTTAGCAACCCCGGCAAGACCCTTGCCGTGGCAACTCGCCCCACGCCTACGGAGCAAATCACCCTTGAGTCCACTGCACCTATGGGGTAAGGATTCGGGAGACATCCCTGTGGTGGCATGCAGATCTTTGTGAAGTCATTGAAGATCAGATACGTACAATAGAAGATGACGACCCTTTGAGGGATCCCAGCCGAGGAAGACCACAAGGCCCCCGGCAAGCGCCTTCCGGGGATGACAGCAGGCGCCCCGGCAAGACCCTTGCCGGGGCCCCGTCAAGGCCCTTGCCAAGAACATCCGCAGGGCCACCATCAGGCCCACGCCGACTAAACCTCCACCACCGTACGCATGCGGCTGCCGACCCAACCAGCTGGGCAGGCACCTACATGGCGGCATGAAGATCTTCGTGAAGACCCTCCACTGCGCCACATCAGCTGCCTGCCTACCTACATGGCATCACAGGCATCGCTGGCCAGGGCGCGTGTCGACACAAGAAGGAGCAGCGACGAACGAGACAGCTTTCTCCCTCGTCCCCGATAAAGCAAGGACACCTAAGCAAGACGCATTAAATGTGCCTTGTCATGTAATGCGAGGGACAACCTCGCATCACAGTACCCTTTCCACCTCTTGCATGCCACTGTGGCAACCCCTTTTTCTATAAAAGGAGGCACGAGGCGACCAGGAGGAGGATTCGGCTTTTTGGAGCTCCTAATGCCCCAGAGCTAGCTCAAGAACAGAAATATACATCCACCAAAGCAGGAGTAGGGTTTTTCGCATCCTCGCGGCCCGAACCTGGATAAACAAACTGTGTACTATCTGTTTGATCCACTCTTCTCACGACCCCGCGCCCCACTAACCGTAGTAGGGATTCTTGTGATCCCATAGTTGTCGTTCCCATCGACATCTTTGGCGCGCCAGGTAGGGGGCGCAGTTGTGAGAATCGGCTTTAGCAGTTAGTTCGACACTTCTTCATCATCATGGCGCCTAAGAAGAAGACGACGGTGGCGGTTGGCCAATCGGAAGCTGGACAGCCCGTCCCGACGCGGGCGAGTAGCGGACCGGTCGCAGAAAGGACCCAGGGCGCTGCTCGCGAACACCAACGCCATCCCAGCAGCCGGAGTTTGGGAGGCGGCGATGTTTGTGCACCTGGTAACGGGCCACACATCGCCAAATCCAAAGGCGGAGCCAGGACCTCCGCGGGTGGAGCGGGGCCTTCCAAGGTCATCGCCGCCCACTACAAGAAATATGTGAACTTGTGACCCTCACTATTGGTCTCTGAAAGGTCATAGTTTTTCATTTGCGACCTTTCTGTGACCAAAACCAGAAGGTCAAAAGCTGGCAGTCGTAAACTAAAATTATTGACCTTTTCTAAAAGGTCGTTGGTTCCATGACCAAATTTTTGGTCACTAGTAACCTCCTCAAGCCACGTAGGCATCCAGCGTGGCAAGCTGATGTGGCACAAGAATCAGCCCGGTCCGATTTGCCCATTAATTCAGCTTATTTATTGTTTTTCCCCTTTCAATTTTGGTCAGCTACATGGGCCAAGCCCAACAGCCATTTATTTTTGGGCCACAGTCTTTTATAGTATACGTTTTTTGGGCCTCGGCCTTTTTCCAGTCCAATTGTCAATTTTCTTTTTCTTTTTCATTTTAAAGTAGGTCCCACTAGTCAAATGGGAATCAATTAGCAGGATCACTCTTTCGGTACCACACATTGGTTCTATATTTGTGCAATTACATAATTTGATTCAAACAGAGCCAATAAGGCTTAATATTTCACACAACAGCCAAGCATAGTACAATTCTGGTATTCGGCTATAAAATACAACTAAATATACACATAACTAGCTTCACACACAACTATCTCCAGTGAGCTAAAATGCATTGATGGGTGCGGTTTTTCTTCGGGATTCTTCTTCCTAGAGCTCATGTACACCCAACTTTTGAAGAATGAAAGCCAGCATCTGCAAATAATAAATTATGAAAAGTTAGAAACATAATCAAGTGAATCCGTGAATATAAAATTCTCATAACAATGAAAATTTGCTATAGAACTTCAGATTTAACACGAAACCATGCATATAACATTCACATAACAGCGAAAATTGAGATGTATTTTGCAAATGACAAGTACCAGCACAGTGCAAGTTAACAGAACAGATGAGTAGTACAAGCTATCAATGATTTTCCACTTTAGAACAGGGCACATGCATCAATTTTTATAGTCAGGAACAAAGAAGACAGTGTTGAAGGACCTAGGATACCAAACTGATCTTAGAAATGAAAATTGCAATAGGTACTAAATGTATATGGCTATACATAAACCAGTAGTAGTACTACTACTAGATGAAAATATGTTGCATGGTAAATCTCCAAAGTATACAACCAAGAATATAAGAATAAACCAGTTTCATTACATAGTACGGCTATGAAATTGAAATGCAAAAGATACATCTCCTATGTTCAGCAATCAGGATCAACCATGGAGTTTCTACTACTCCTACATCAGTAAGCTGATTATTTAAGATGCTAATGTTTACTTTTGAAGTACATTTATGGTTATCTGTAAGAATTTTTGCCTCATAAACATGCATGGAATTTCTATCTCAAAGAAGTATACATATTTATCTTGTTTAATTAGGCCAGCAGCACAAAACAACCATGCAGAAATGTCAGGGCAACACAGCAGCAAGGTAACACAGTAACACTGCTGATATGTTAGACCAAAAGATGTGAGCGACGGTAGACTACACCAACACTAACTAGGTAACAAAATTACTTAAGACTGTACCTCAGGAATTCGTTATCCACGCTAATATAAAATTCGCTCAAATGGAGCCTTGAAACACCCTTTCCCAAGTAGTCAGATCCATATATCGTCCATCAGTTCCAAAGCTTCATAAAGACCTACAGAAGAGGGATGATTCAGACAAGATTAATTCAACAAAAATAATACAATAACATTTGGTAAATAATGATATAAATAAGAATTTGTCCCTTCACCTATGTTTTTAAAGCATCCCTAAGGCGACGCCTAGGCATCGAAGCGCTCCCCCTCCGCTTTGGAAAATCGACCGCTTTGGGCGCCTAGGCGTCCAAAGCGCCCGCCTAGGCGTCGCCTAGGCGCCAAAGCGCCCCCCCTCCCTAAGGCGGTAAGGCATCGCCTTAAAAACATAGGCCTTCACTAGTTAGGAACTCAGAAACCAAAGCAAAATTTTAAGGTTGAAAAGGAGAGAGCGACGATAATAATAAAATAACTCACCAGTTGATGCATCACTGGGAACAACGGCCCTGGTGAAGGTTCCCTCTAAGCAGCACACATCAACCTGATGCACAAAACCATGAGAAAACCATGAGATTAACCAAATAACTAAGCATATGGCTGCAAGCCCAACAATTTGAATATTACGATCACTACTGCCAATAAATTTAGCCAAGACTGTTTGAGCACAAATTTTTTTTGCAGCAGAGCACTGGAAGAAGAGATGATGGATACTCTCAGATTCAGAACAGAATTGACACACGGGGTTCCATGTCCATTTTCCTTTCACCATATTGTCCTATTCGTTACTTTGGCATGTGAAATGCCGTTACAATACTCTAACATCAACCATAGTTGACTGCCTAGAGCATACGGAAGATAATTCATTGGGGCATGAGCACTAATAACTCGCAGTGTCGAGGGAAGCAAATCGTTGACTCAGACATCACGAAATTTGTAACTGAACTCGAAGTTAACTAAGCTCCTGACAATGTGATGGCATAGGATACTGAAACTGAACACGGACAAGATCCATGGCAGCACGACACTACACATGGGGCCAAAAGTTACAGGCTCCTCTACTAGGAGATGTAGAACTCTACTAGTACTAGGAGAATTACCCTACAAAAATGAACCAGACAAGTCAAGTCTTTTGCTTCACTCAAGGACAAACCTGCTACACTACGTCCAAAGCATAGTCAAAACTGACAATCCGCTCGGGCGAATTTGCAGATAGATTAGAAACTGAAAAACGTAGCAGTTCATCCAGAAGAAGATACATAGCAGGGCATCTGCATTGGCAAGAGCCGAACGCACCATAATCTCATGACGAGGAAATCATCACTAATATATAGACCACCCAACACTAACAATGTTCACATCAACTATCAATTTGGTCAGAACATCAAAGTATACAAAAACTGATGTGCTTCAAAACTAAACTGATGAAGCTGAAGCTAGGACATATCAGGCAGGTACAGTTTCGAGGATTTCCAGCAGCTCATATATATGACAGAAAACAAGATATCCTCCTACCCAACTACCACCAATAGCAATGCAAAAAGGAAGCAAAATAATTGGCTCAGAGGGACGACCATATCCTACCGAAGAAGAACCAATAAGCACACGAACCAATAAGCACATGAACAATAATTGGCTCAAGGGGAGATGGACGGGGGATGGGCGCGTGCGGGCGTACCTCGATGGTGGGGTTGCCACGGCTGTCGAAGATCTGGCGGGCCTTCACGGACTGGATCATTGACGCCATGGCCGGGGCTGATGCTTGGAGAAGAAGAAGCCATGGCTGCTGCCACCCGAGTAGTCCAGGCGTCCTCATCGCCGGTGAGGGTCCATCTTTGCCTTCATGGGTGCCTGCAGAGAGAGAGATTCAGATAGAGAAATCATGACAAATAGAGAGTACGGGAAGAGAGAGAGAGGCGGCCAGATCCGGCGAATGAAGCGGGCGACGCGAGCATGGGCTGGCCGGTCATGGCAGCGCGCTGGCTGGTCAAGGCAGAGCAGGGAGCCAGGGCGACGGAGGAGGGCCAGCAGGGAGAGCAACAGGGGACAGAGGTTGTGCACGCACGGGCAGCAGAGAGGCTCGCCAGCGGAGGGGGTGGGGTAAACTCAAGACCCTCACGGGAGAGGGTGGAGCAGCGGCGCTTGGGGGGT
>NC_041380.1:602631328-602651622 GCF_002162155.2 Triticum dicoccoides | reverse complement strand
CTTGGGGGGTGGGGGTCGAGCTCCGCCGGAGGGAGGTGGCCAACGCGCGCAGGAATGGAGATGGAGGATGGGGGCTCTGACTTGGATTGGATCTGGGAGGGAGAAGGCGGCAGCGGCGATTGGGAGAAGGGGGCTAGGGTTTCGTGGGTGGACGAGGATGAAAGGGATACGGGGTGAGAGCGGCGAGGGGGGTGTGGGCTGCCGTTGGATCCGGGCGCATCCGACGGTGCTTAATCCATGATTCGCGTGAGCTCATTTTAGACCAATCAGAACATAGTATCCCCTTTGATGATGTTAAGACCATTTAAATTGGTCGTAATTGATTGAAAATAAGATTTTGAATCATGTCTGCTATTTGATGACCTAAGAAATTTATAAGAATATAGAAATAAAAAACCTTTGCATTGTGTCACCAAGTGTGACCTACTTTTCAGTAAAAATAACAAACTTTGAATAATGTTAATATCATTAAAAAAGTGTTCTAAGATATGAGTTTTTTGTAAGAGAATCATTTTTGCGAGTGTCCAAAATGATATTTTTATAAAGAACCTAGCAAATATTTGTTGCAAATTTGGAGCACATCAATTTTATAATTCACAATCATAGCACATGTGGAGCACATCAAATACTTTTTCAAGCTTATGTTATTGTGTTTTTTTCTATTTGTGTCTCTTGCATTTTTTGCACAAGGGTGCATTTTGGAATGGCATAGTTTGTTCAAATGATCTCATATTGTGCACAAGGGCGCATCATGGAATTCCAAACATTGTTGCCTAAGGGAGTTTTCATTTTCTTTGCACGGATAATTCATTTTCCATTTTCTAAGTGCCCGAATTGAGTTCTTTTTGTGAAGGAACTACCATATATTTGTTGCAAAATTGGACCAAATAATTTTTCTAAAATACTAGGCCATATTTGATTAACAGTTGACAAAATGGTTGGGTGTCGAAAGTTTTAATGCACATCTGGTGAAAAAGACAAATTCCCACCGATTTAGCAGGAAGCGGGTCAAATTTGAACTGGAGCTGCCTCATAGTTTGCTCTTTCTTTTTCCAAAAATCATTTCTAGGTACATAAGTATCTATTTAATCAGAGAAACATCAAAAGTTTTGCAAGATTCAACCACTAGGTAGGAACGGTCAAGCCCGTCGTTTTGACCGCATTTTGAAACGGGCATAAAAAATTCAAAAAAAATTAGGAAACCTTCGCATTGTGTCATTATATGTGACCAAGTTTTCAGGAAAAATAATAAACTTGTAATACGGTAATTATTTAAAAAAAAGTGTTCTCAGAATTGAGCTATCACGCGTGAAGATTCAGGGTTTTCAAGCCAAATGATCAATCTTATGGCCACATTCATGGCATAGTTTGTTCAAATGATATCATATTGTGCACAAGGGTGCATCTTGGAATTCCAAACAATATTGCCTAAGGGAGTTTTCATTTTCTTTGCACGGAAAATTCATTTTCCATTTTCTGTGTGCCCGAATTGAGTTCTTTTTGTGAAGGACCTACCATATATTTGTTGCAAAATTGGACCAAATCATTTTTATAAAATACTAGGCCATATTTGATTCACAATTGACAAAATGGTTGGGTGTCAAAAGTAAAGACAAATTCCTGCCGATTCAGTAGGAAGCGGGTCAAATTTGAACTGGAGCTGCCTCATAGTTTGCTATTTAGTTTTTTAAAAAATCATTTCTAGGTACATAAGTATCTATTTAATCAGAGAAACACCAAAAAAATTCCAAGATTTAACCACTAGCTAGGAACAGTCATGCCCACCGTTTTGACGGCATTTTGAAACGGACATAAAAAATTCAAACAAAATCAAAAAATTGGGAAACCTTCGCATTGTGTCATTATATGTGACCAAGTTTCCAGGAAAATATTAAACTTGTAATACGGCAATTCTTTTTGAAAAGTGTTCTCACAAATGAGCTATCATGCGTGAAGATTCGGGGTTTTCAAGCCAAATGATCAATCTTATGGCCACATTCATGGCATAGTTTGTTCAAATGATCTCATATTGTGCACAAGGGTGCATCTTGGAATTCCAAACAATGTTGCCTAAGGGAGTTTTCATTTTCTTTGCACAGAAAATTCATTTTCCATTTTCTGAGTGCCCAAAATGAGTTTTTTTGTGAAGGACCTACCATATATTTGTTGCAAAATTGGACCAAATTAATTTTCTAAAATACTATGCCATATTTAATGCACAATTGACAAAATGGTTGGGTGTCAAAAGTTTTGATCCAGTGAAAAAGACAAATTTCCGCCGATTCAGTTGGAAGCGGGTCAAATTTGAACTGCAGCTACCTTATTGTTTGCTCTTTATTTTCTCCAAAAATTATTTCTAGTTACAGAAGTATCTATTTAAGCATAAATACATGGTTTGGTGGCGATACGTCGAGGTTTGGATGGTGGCCCAGGGCCCCAACTCCAAAGCGCGTGAACTCGCATGCCTGGTGCGTGGTCACCGCATGACCTTGGTGTTGACATGCGTTCTGGGAGGCCTAGGCATGTCTAGTGGGTTGGGAACTCCCCAGGTAGGTGCTAGGAAGAAAATTACAATAGAAGAATCTCACGAGGAGACTGACCTATATATGCTCAAAGATGAATTAGCAGCCAAGTGTTTGATTGGCAGTACGGGAAATGCACATGGCCAATGGGAGTGAGTTTTGCTGAGGATGATCATCTACTAAGAAGAATGTCTTCGCAAATTTTCAGATCAAAATGAGGATCCTAGGTGGTACTTGCTTTGCAAAGTACCACACTGGACAGAAATATGAATGTTGAAGCTGGGCTCAAAATAATGAATGGATTGAGATAAAACTTGGTGGAGAATGGTTATTTGGGCATTGGAAAGCACCGTAAAAAATTGATACCATTTGGACATGTCAAAGTGGTACTTCCTTCACAATGCTCTTCTACGGACAAAAACTTGGGAAAACTAGTGAGAGAAATTGGATGAATGAAATGAGCTCAAATTTGGTGTAGGTAAGTTACATATGTATGGTCATGCCTTGGTAGTTTTTCAGATAATTTGGGTAAGCCTAGCTATCTAGTACTTACTTCACAAAGCTTCTCTCGAGGTAGAAACTTTGGAAATTTCCTGAGAAAGATTTACTAGGAAAATGGAGCTAAATATTATCATGTGGATATGATTTGGGTATGGAAGAGTGCCCAAAGAGTTTGAGGGTAATAGGAGGGGTCTAGATAACACTTGCTTTGCAACATGCCAATCTTGCCATAAAATATAAATTGAACCTGGGCTCACATAGATGATTTGACAGAGCTGCAATTTGGAGGAGGGTGATAATTTGGGCATATGAAGGAACTGTATAAATTTCATGTCATTTGGATATATAAAAAACGTACTTCCTTCACAATGCTTCTAGGTGGACAAAAACTTTGGAAATTTGCGGAGGAAGATTTGCTAGGCAAATGGAGCTGAATTTTGTCATGCAGCAATGATTTGGATAAGAAAGAGTGCCCAAGAATTCCGAGGTCAATCAAGAATATATAAATAGCACTTCCTTCGTAAAGTGCTGTTGTGAACATAATAGGAAAATGAATATTGTTGAATTATTTTTGAACTAGGCAAGGAAGGATTTTTACATATTTGAAGAAGATATCACCGAAAGAATTTATGAGATTTTTTTGGGAATTTTCGAAATGATAGAAATATAGGTTGCTTCACAACCTACGGCAAAAATTGACACATGGACATGACACATAGGCAAAACTAATGAGGTGGCGCCAAGTCATACCAATCCACCACAATTTACAAGGTTATGACCATCTATATTGGTCATGATCAGCTAGAAATAAGGCAGCGGACTAGTGCTTTCTGCTTTATGACCATTTCATGTAAGGAAATTACGACCTTTTTGACCAAAATGATCGCAATGGTTTAGGGTTTGGAGCCCCCCGAACAGCTTTTGACAAATTGGTCTAAAATGGTCATAAATTTATTACCAATTCTTCCAGGGTCACTGACAGAAGGTCATAAGTTGACATATTTCTTGTAGTGGCCCCACCCGAGGGCGACGCAAGGGCCTCCAAGACTCCCACGCCGGCGCCAACAGCGCGCTCCTCCCAGGCAGCGCGCGACAAACGGTGTCATCACGCCGAAGATCCCGGGCGTCGCCACGGGAAGAGCCCCGAGCGCCACTCCCGGGAAGTAGAAGACATGCCCGCTCGCCGAAGCACTGGTGACAACGGCATGCAACCGCAGGGTCGTGATAGAGCTCCTTCTGACATGGTCAGAAGTAGAAGCGCGTCGCGACCCATGCAGGTTCTGCTGCCACCGACGCCAGCAGAGGCCCTGGCACACGCGCAGTTGCTCCTCGACTTTCCTCCCACTACGGGGAAACTCGACGAATGGAGAGCCACTATCCGAAGCCTTGTTGCAGTGGCCAACAAAGACGAACCAAGTCTGGTGGGGCCCTCGGGTCGACGCTCCGATGGAGTCCCACGCACCAGTGGCGGAAAGGCCGGCGGCGCCGCAACGACAGTGCATTCACCTCTTCCCCATCCGATACCGCGGACGCCGGCTCGTCGTGATGTCACGGGTGACGACATTTCCATAGCGTCGTCTGACCCATGGACCCACTGTGATTAGCGCCAAGTTCTTCGGGAACGAGCCCATGAAGACGCTCGAACAACTATCGAGCGCCGGCGCGGAGCGCGCTACCAGTCAGACAGGCGAGCAGGCCTGCTGTGAACCACCCAGCCCTGAAGAGCCCTGGAGGCCTACCTTACGAGGTAGGCTGTCCGGCTTTTACCCATGAGCTGCGGCAGTTCCAGTTGCCCACTCGCCGCACCTTCAAACCTAACGTTGGCGAGAAGTACAACGGCAAGACCCACCCGTCTGAGTTCCTCAGCATCTACACCATCGCGATGCAAGCTGCTGGAGCCCGCGACGATAAGGTGCTTGCGAATTACTTTCCATTGGCTCTTAAACCCAACGCCATGTCGTGGTTGATGCACTTGCCGGTAGACTCTATTTCCTCCTGGTCGGATTTGTGCCATGAGTTTGTTGGCGCCTTTACTGGAGGCCACCAAGCCCATGGCCAAGCAAGCGACCTGCACGTCATTCCCCAGAAGGGAGGCAAGAGTCTGCGCAAGTATATACAGAGGTTCAACCAGGTACAGTACAATATCCCTGATGTTCACCCTGCCGCCATCATCAGTGTGTTCCATCAGAACGTGCGTAACCGCAAGATGCGCGAAGAGCTGGCAATGAACAAGGTGAAAGACGTGGCAGAACTCTATGTTCTTGCTGACATATGTGCCCGGGCTAAAGAGGGAAGCAAGTACCCCGGCGAAGATGCCGGCGTGGAAACCGACTCCTCAGATGAGGATACTACCGTCCCAGCAAAGAAAGGCCGGCGCCGCAACAGGAAGCGCAAAGGTAAAGCCGTGCTTGCCGTCGAGGGATCTGACGACGCCGGCTCCGCCAAGAAAACCAAGGCAGATGACCCCGGCAGGGAAATTGACGGATGTGTCGCCTGCCGGGCCTTGGCGGCTGCCGAGAAGCCAGGAAACTCCGACAATCAATACTACAAGATCCATCGCACCAAAGGCCATGATCTCCAGAACTGCCGACAGGTTGAGCTCCTTGCTGAGAAGCAGAGGGCTGAATATGAGAGGCGGTACAAGGAGAAAAGGCCAGGACGGTGCTAAAGGGTCCGACAAGAAGCGTGACGGCTAGGCGGGCCATCGCAGCAAAGATAAACAGCAGGAGAGGCCCTCCTGGGGCCGTGACAAAAAGGCAGAAGACGATGATCACGAAGAGGAAGATGAGTCTGGTGACCAAGAATTTCAGAAAGCTACAGAGGCCATGTGCGTCGATGGCGGCGCCTCGCTGCATACCTCTCACCGCCAGCTTAAACAGTGGGCGCGTGAGATTACAGTGGCAGAGCCGTCATTTGATGCCCAAAGGCCGCTGAAGTGGTCCGGCACACCTATCATTTTTGACACTGAGGATCACCCTGATCGCACTACTGCAGTCGGGTGCTTGCCATTGTTGGTTTCACCAACAATACGCAACCTCAAGGTGACAAAGATGCTAGTCGATGGCAGGGCCGGTCTGAACTTAATCTCGCCTGCCGTGATCGAGAAACTGTAGATTCTTGATGAAGACCTCGAAGAGACAGGCACGTTTCAGGGGGTCAACCTGGGAAGAAGTCAACCAAAGGGAAAGGTCACGTTGCCCGTGACTTTTGGGAGTGATCTGAACTACAGGACAGAAAGGATTGTGTTCGACGTTGCCAAGATCCCCTTGCCTTACAGCGGGATCCTTGGCCGCCCAGCGCTGGCCAAGTTCATGGCGGCATCACATTATGCCTACAACAACCTGAAGATGCCGGGGCCTGTGACGATCATCACCGTCCCATCAGACAAGAAGGATGCGCTAATTTGCGCTGACCAACTCTACCAACAACCAGTTGCAGCAGCCGCCACTGCTAAGGCGCTTGCTCCTACCGCTGGAGCCCTGGGAAAGAAAAAGAAGAAGACCGGTGAGACCTTAGGCACCCACTCCGGCAAGCGCACCTCATCGGAGTGTAGAGCTCCCGTCGAGGACGTGCCAGAGAGCTCCACAGGCAGAAAGAAGAAATCCAGGGCCACACCACCGGGAACCAAGAAGGTTTTTGTCAAGGAGGAGGTCACGGGAGGGGCTTTCACCATAAGCTCCGCCCTTGACAACAAATAGGAAGACGCGCTCGTCACCTTCCTGCGGGTGGATGTCGATGTGTTTGCATGGCAAGCATCCGACATCCCCGGCTTTCCCAGGGAGGTGATTGAGCACCACCTTGCTGTATGTCCTCATGCGCGGCCCGTTAAGCAGAAGGTCAGAAAGCAAGCCTTGGAACGACAAGAGTTCATCACAGAGGTGATCTAGAAACTGGAAGCAGCGGATTTGGTAAGAGGAGTGCTCCATCAAACGTGGTTGGCCAATCCAGTGGTAGTGCGCAAGGCAAATGGGAAGTGGAGGCTGTGTATCGATTACACAGATATCAATAAGGCTTGTCCCAAAGACCCCTTCCCGTTGCCGCGCATCGACCAGATTGTTGACTCCACGGCTGGGTGTGATCTGCTGTCATTCCTCGATGCCTACTCCGGCTACCACCAGATCTTCATGACAAGAGAAGACGAAGAGAAAACGACATTCATCACCCCATGTGGTACGTATTGTTTCATACGAAAGCCTTTCGGGTTGAAGAGTGCTGGTTCAACGTTTGCAAGGGCGGTCCAGATTGGTTTTGAACCCCAGCTCCATAGAAATATGGAAGCTTATATGGATGATATAGTGGTCAAAACCAAGAATAGGACAACCCTCATACCGGATTTACAAGAAACATTTGCAAACCTACGCAAGATCAATCTCAAGCTGAACCCTGAGAAGTGCGTCTTCGGCGTCCCGTCCGGCAAGCTTCTCGGGTTCTTTTTGTCGCAGCACGGGATAGAGGCCAATCCGGACAAGATCAAAGCTATAGAGCAGATTGAAGCACCCAAGCGAGTCAAGGATGTGCGTCGGCTTGCTGGTTGCATTGGCGCCATGAGCAGGTTCATTTCCAAGTCCGCCGAGCGTGCCCTTCCCTTTTTCAAGATTTTGACAAAGGCGGGCCCAATGGAGTGGACACCAGAAGCCGGAGTAGGATTGCAAGATTTGAAGAGGTACCTCTCCTCCGCGCCAATACTAGTTGCGCCTAGGCCACGGGAACTGTTGCTGCTATACTTGGCGGCAATGAACCATGTGGTTAGCGCTGCACTAGTGGCGCAGAGAGAAATTGGTGATGAGGTAATAGCAGCGACAGAGCCTGATGCCACCGATGCAGAGACGACACAGCCAGTTGGAGTGCCGCCGAAGAAGAAAATGATGCAGCACCCGGTCTACTTTGTTAGTTCCCTCCTGCAGCGGGCTGGATCAAGGTACTCCGATGTGCAGAAACTGCTCTTCGGCCTTCTTATGGCCTCGAGGAAGCTGCGTCACTACTTCCAGGCGCACGAAATCACTATCGTCACTCGCCTCCCTCTGCAACGGATATTGCACAATCCAGACGCAACGGGAAGAATCGTAGAGTGGGCACTGGAACTGTCCAGCTTTGGCCTCAAGTTTGAGAGTACCTCGATGATTCAGAGCCGAGTCCTGGCGGAGTTTGTTGCAGAATGGACCACGACGCCTGATGAAGAAGCCCAAGAGACTGCTCTCGCCGGCAAGGAGGCAAGTTGCGACTGGATCATGCACTTTGATGGAGCTTTCTCCTTACAGGGCGCCGGGGCTGGCGTACTACTTGTCAAGGCAACTGGAGAGCACCTCAAGTACGTGATCCAGATGCACTTCCCCAAGGAGGTGTCAAAAATAATACGGCTAAGTACGAAGGGCTGCTTGCTGGTCTTAGGATCGCGGCGGACCTCAGAATCAAGAAACTCGTCGTCAGGGGTGACTCGCAACTTGTCGTCAAGCAAGTTAACAAGGATTACCAGAGCCCGTTGATGAAGGCCTACGTCGATGAAGTGAGAAAGATGGAAGAGCATTTTGACAATATACAGGCAGAACACGTTCCTCGAGCGGAGAATGACATCGCCGATTACCTATCAAAACACGCTGCCCTCAAGCTACCTGTGGAACCAGGTACATTTGTGCTTCGGCTAACTCAGCCATCCATTGATCCATCAACAGAGCAGAACAAGAGGAGAAAATTAGGGCCCGGCAAGTACTTTCCCGCCGAGCTCCCCGAAGCCGCCGACAAGGATGTTGTCGGAGACACTGAGCCCGCCACAGGAAGGCTAGCTCCGACGAAGCATCAAGCTCTTGTCGTGGAGATAGCCGCTCCTATAGCGGAGGAAATGCCTTTAGTCCTCGCCGTCGAGCCCCAGGCTCCAGCGTGGGCACAACATACCGTCTGATTCCTCCAAACAGGGGAACTTCCTGAGGAGCAGGAAGAAGTGGAAAAAGTAGCCTGTCGCTCTACTATGTACCAGTTCGTCGATGACGTCCTGTACAGAAAGAGGCAGAACGGTGTGAAATTGAAGTGTATCCCTCGAGAGGAAGGACTGGGGCTGTTGGCGGAGATACATGGAGGCGTATGTGGATCCCACATCGGGTCGAGGGCCCTTGCCGACAAAGCGTTTCGGCAAGGCTTCTTCTGGCCCACCACCCTCCAGGATGCGATGACACTAGTCACCAAGTGTGAAGCGTGTTAGTTCCATTCCAAGAAGCTTCATCGGCCAGCTCAAGCCTTTCAAACCATTCCTCTCTCCTGGCCTTTCTCGGTCTGGGGGCTCGACATACTGGGCCCTTTCCCCCGCGTTGTCGGGGGCTTTGAGTACTTGTACGTTGCAATCGACAAGTTCACAAAGTGGCCAGAAGTGGAACCAGTGAGGAAGGTCACAGCACAGTCAGCCGTCAAGTTCTTCAAAGGACTGGTGTGCCGTTTTGGTGTACCCAATAGGGTCATCACCGACAACGGAACGCAGTTCACAAGCCACACCTTCATGAAATATATTTAAGACCTCAGCAGCAAGGTCTGTTTCGCTTCCGTTACTCACCCACGAAGCAATGGTCAAGCTGAGAGGGCAAATGCTGAAGTACTGCGAGGCCTGAGGACAAAGACCTTTGACAGACTACACAAGAGTGGAAGGCGCTGGATTGATGAATTGCCGGCGGTTCTTTGGTCAATCAGAATGACACCAAATCGAGCCACCAGCCAGACACCCTTTGCCATGGTATAAGGGGCAGAAGCAGTTCTCCCCATGGAACTCATATACGCTTCATGCCCGAAGCTTTGAGGAAGGCGACCTTGTTCTTCGGCGCGTTCAATTGGCCAAGAATTCCAACAAGTTGACGCCACAGTGGGAAGGCCCTTATCGGGTAATACGAGTCACCAGGCCCGGCGCAGTCCGCCTGGAGACCGAAGATGCCATTCCGGTGAGTAACTCCTGGAACATTGAGCATCTTCGCAAGTTTTACCCGTGAGGCGCGGCTTGCCGGGCCCCCCGGCAAGCCACCTTTTGTACGAGCCTTGCCGATGACGCATGTAACCCTTTGTACAAAGCCAGGCGCAGACCTTGAGCATAAATAAATGAAGCACTGGCGCCCTAAGTTATAGCATGCATGCTAGGTCGAGTCTCGTCCTTGGTTAGGGTTGATAGTGCTTAGCGGCGACTAACCCCTAGCTTAGAGCTCAAGTGTGCGTCTCTTTGTCTTTCTTTTGTCTTCTTTGGTTCATAGGACACACAGATATCCTTGCCAAACCACTTGGGGAGAAAAAAAGGAACAGACCAGCATCTAGACCCCGACAAGCCAGTATTGCTGGGGGCTGCAAGAGCAAAGATTCACCCACGGCAAACTAGGGTTGCCGGGGGCTGCAGCTTCAGATAAGTTCTTCATCCCTTATCATGCATTACATTGGACTGAGGTATGTGAAACCTCATTTTTCCTTAAGCTACCGTGCTCCCCTAACTCTAGGCCCTAGGGCTCATTCCTGGGACCAAGTTTGGTCGTAGTCGCGGCAGCGAAAGGATGAAACAAGGAGCCTGAACCCGCCTCATCCCTGCCTCTGCCAAAGGCGTGAGAAAGGTCGAGCGAAGTGGGGAGACGGCAAGGCCTGTTGCCGGGCAAGAAAATGTTTATCTGAGAGATATCAAGGATTTACTCCTTGTCATGGGTTCCACCCACAAACAAATGACCCGGCAAGCATCCCTTTTTCATTAAAAACATTCCACTTAGGTACAGTCCGTAGGGAATGAAAAACATGAATGAAGGGATTACAAGTTTTAAATTCAACAAAGGCCCGAAGGCTTACAAACTAAAAAGAGATAAGGTGCCCGTAATCCCTTTCTTGTCCCTCTCCTCATGAGGCAGGTCAAGGAGGCGAGAAGGGCAAAAGGAGCACCTAGGTGAGCTACGGGGAAGATGTAGGGAGAACATCTTGGTGGCCGTCCAAAGGCTGGGTGGTGATGGCGGCGCCAGAAGCAGAGCTCGAAGACGAGGCGGCAGGACGTCAGTACGCGTCGAAGGCGTCGGTGCCCGTGTACTCCGACTTGACGGCCTTGTCGCCCACCATCTTCCTCTTCCGCAGCCTCCCAATGCCAGCCGCCCAAGGAGACGACCCCAAGAAGTTCAAGGAGCCGGCGACACGGATGATGGGGTCGCCGGTGCCGCACGGAGCAGCACCAGACACCTAGTCGGACCCGTCATCCTGCCGCCTACCGCCCTCGTCATCGCTGCCGCTGTCCTCCTTGTCTCTCCCGCCCGAGGAGGAGTCTTCACTACCAGAAGAGCTCTCCACGCAGCACCTTGTATGAGTCCCAAAGTGCCCGAAGACCTTGACAGAGAGAAGGCCACCCTCCATCAGCTTAAAATGGAGAGTGAGCCCCTCCGTCAAGCTATGCATATGAGCAAACGTCTTCCATCCCCGACGAAGATACATCACGTGAGGAGCGGGGAAGTCGACGTGGACCCGCGTGCCACTGATCCCGCAGCCCCTCATGTGCAGCCGCAATGACTCTGGCGGATCCAGATCCATCTCCCGCGCAAATGGAGTCGGGAGACGAAGGCAACGGCGCGGCGTGGCGGCCGGCGCAAACTGACGAAGAACTCACAAGGGTCATCCCCAACATGGCCCTCCATTGGAGAGGGAGCTGCTGGCGGAGGCGAGGCCGGCGCGCCACCCGGTCCTCCTCTTCCCCGACCGCCCCGGCCTCGCCCACGGCCTCGCCCCATCCCCCTTCCCCACGCGGTTGGCTCTGCCACCGCAGGCGCAGGAGAAGGAGGGACGCGTTGTCGAGCGGCGACCCTCGCCGCCACCGTTGAAGGACCGGGATTCCCTCTCTCCATGACGGATTGAAGGGAGGAGCAGAAGCTGAAGGAAGAAGAAGATGAAAGAATGCGGGACGCCATCCCCCCTCCCGCTCTTTATAAAGGAGCCGGGTTGGGGCTCGGCCGCCCCGCTCGGCCAATCAAGATACGGAGGGCGCAGGGAGCCAGGACCGACCCGCCGCCCCAACCAGCGATGGCCCGGTTTCCCGCCTCCACCGTTTGCCACCCCAAGGGAATGGGAGACACGTGGCGGACGTGCAGAACTGAGGGGACGGGTGAGGCGACCTCTCCCCACCCCGTGATCGTGGGGAGTGGATGCCTTGAAGACAGCGCCTCAGTCCCATTCAGTAAATGGGCCGCGCCTCCACGCCTCCCTCCGTTTGTGGGGAAGGCGCGAGTCGCCCCTTTACTACGACGTGATGCATGCGTGCATAGACCAACCCCACGCATGCTGCCCACGTCACACCCACCTCCCCACGTCGCGCCACACGCGCGAGTCGTGGGAAGCGCAGCACGCGAAGAATCTTACCACGGTAAAAACCGCCCCGCCTGCCCGTGCACCATTTCTCGGCCTGACCCAACAACACGTTGCGCTTATGTGTGGCCCAGGGCCGGGGGCTCCTGTCGGTGTACAAAAAGAGGGGTGCACTTATTGTACCCCTATAACTGTGCACGATGATAGCAGATCCTTGCCGGGGATGACAGCAAGCGCCCCGGCAAGACCCTTGACGGGGCCCCGGTAAGGCCCTTGCCAAGAACATCCACAGGGCCACCATCAGGCCCACATCGACTAAACCTCCACCACCGTACGCATGCGGCTGCCGACCCAACCAACTGGGCAGGCACCTACGTGGCGGCATGCAGATCTGCGTGAAGACCATCCACTGCGCCACCTCAGCTACCTGCCTACCTACATGGCATCACAGGCATCGCTGGACAGGCGCGTGTCGACACAAGAAGGAGCGGCGACGGACGAGACATGTTTCTCCCCCGTCCCCGATAAAGCAAGGACACCTAAGCAAGATGCATTAAATGCGCCTTGTCATGTAATGTGAGGGATAACCTCGCATCACTGTACCCTTCCACCTCCTGCGTGCCACTGTGGCAACCCCTTTTTCTATAAAAGGAGGCCCGAGGCGACCAGGAGGAGGATTCGGCCTTTTGGAGCTCCTAATGCCCCAGAGCTAGCTCAAGAACAGGAATATACATCCACCAAAGCAGGAGTAGGGTTTTACGCATCCTCGCGGCTCTAACCTGGATAAACAAACCGTGTACTATCTGTTTGATCCGCTCTTCTCACGACCCCGCGCCCCGACACCGACACCTTCTAATCGTAGTAGGGATTCTTGTGATCCCATAGGTGTCGTTCCCACCGACACCGGCACTAAAGGCCCTTACAAACTGGTGCTATAGCCCGGTTCTGCACTAGTGCATCGGAACAGGTGGGTCGACCCAAATTTGGGTGCTGATGGTTGTAATAGCCAGTACCATGGCATGCACATTTATGAGGATAGTTAGCCTGTTGTTCATAATATTATGTAAGTACTCAAATAGAAATGAAGCCACATGTACACCTTAATTTTCTTTTAACCAATAGAATCTGGAGATTCGAATACCATGCTAAAAGTGTGTCTACCACTAAATGATGCTATGTGAAAAGACAATGTTGTGTTACTACTGTCTAGACTCTATGGTTCAATGATGATCCTAAATGATGCTATTTGGAAAGACATAGGTACTAGTGTTACTCCAGGTGTGATGTACAGGTTAGACTGGACGTACCTACCTCAGAGAGACTGGAAGACAGAGGTAGGTGGAGTGGAGTGGAGTGGAGACCATTTTTGTTCCATGCGCTATCCAGCTAGAATCAGCATGACAAAACAAAACTTTTGGCTTAAAAATAGGCACTAGGATGAGACAACTAAGCAAATGATGCCGAAGAAGCAAAAGGATACACTACAGGAATCAGCTACTTTGCCGTCTGCCATGGCGGACGGCAAAGGCATGAACGGCGGACGGCAAAGGCATTTGCCGTTAGCCGCGGACAGCAAAAGGCTCCGGCAAAGTGGCTATGGTAAACAGCTACTTTGTCGTCTGCTTCCTGGAGGCTGACGGCAAAGGCCCTTTGCCGTCAGCGGCGGACAGCAAAGAGAGCGGACGGCAATAATTGCGCTATCAGTCCGTTAAGTGGCTAACGGCAGGCCTTTGCCGTCCGCCGCTGACGGCAAAATTTCTAGTGTCTTTGCCGTCCGCCGTATGATGTCATCTACACGTCACTACATGGCAGGTTCTTTGCCGTCCGCCACTGATGGCAAAGTCTTTGCCGTCTGCCACTGTAGGCAAACTGACCAAATGGGTCAGCTCCCAGGAAAAGATGCCACGTGTCTTCTTTGCCGTCTGCGGCAGACGGCAAAGAGCCCGTTGCCGTCGGTGGCAGATGGCAAAGAGGCTGCATATTGGCTCTTTTATCTGTTTTTTATTAAATCCAACAATTTTCATCACAAATATATATGACATATATAGATATATTTCAAAAGGCCATTACAGAGCAAACATATAAGATATCCAACACATAACTTCATCATCCAACCATATATATTACATGCATAGTTCCATCATACATAACAAGTTCAACATAGAGGCATCCAACCATATATATTACAACAGTTTCATCCAACGATACATGCATAGTTCAACGATACAAAAGAAACAGAGAAAGGGATAAGGAGCACTCCATCTATGCAAGCTTTCGTCAAGTGAATGAAATCTGCAAAATGAAAAATAAGAAAGTTAGAACAAGAAGAAGAGTAGAACAAGAAGAAGACTAGAACAAGAAGAAGACTAGAACAAGAAGAGTAGAACAAGAAGAAGACTAGAACAAGAAGAGTATATCATTTATGAGCTAACTTACGTGAAATGGATCATATATGAGCTAACTAAGTTGAAATGGGTCGTTTATGAGCTAGCTAAGGTGAAATGGATCATTTATGAGCTAACTTAGTTGAAATGGGTCGTTTATGAGCTAACTAAGGTCAAATGGATCGTTTTTGAGGTAACTAAGGTGAAATGGATCGTTTTTTAGCTAACTTAGGTGAAATGGATCATTTATGAGCTAACTTAGTTGAAATGGATCGTTTTTGAGCTAACTTAGGTGAAATGGATCATTTATGAGCTAATTTAGTTGAAATGGATCTTTTTGAGCTAACTTAGGTGAAATGGATCATTTAAGAGCTAATTTAGGTGAAATGGATCATTTTTTAGCTAACTTGGTGAAATGGATCGTTTATGAGCTAAATTAGTTGAAATGGATCGTTTATGAGATAACCTAGGTAAGATAGGTCATTTTGGAGTTAACCTAGGTGAAATGGGTCATTTTAAAGCTAACGTAGGTAAAATGGATCGTTTAGGAGCTAATCTAGGTAAAATGGGTCATTTTTGAGCTAACTTGGATGAACTAGATCATTTATAAGCTAACCTAGGTAAAATGGGTCATTTTAGAGCTAACTTAGGTAAAATGGATCGTCTATGAGCTAACTAAGCTAATTATGCAATTTTTGACATAAGTAAGCTAAGTACAGATCGTTTTAGAGCTAACTTAGGTAAAATGGATGGTTTTGGAGGTCAGTAAGCTTATTAAGTCATTTCGGAGGAGAAGAAGCTCAGTCTAGGTCATTATGGTAAGCATTGGAGGAAATAAAGCTAAGTCTAGGTTTTTATGCATGTGTTAAGCAAAACACTAGATAAACTTACCAAGATCCAGGAGGTGTAGGAGCGGGGTGGCTCGTGTCGGTAGCTGGAGAAGGATCGTGCGATGCTTGTCTGGAGTTACAACATGAATAATACCTGAAACTACTAATAAAAGACCTACATGAATAATAATATGTGTATCACTTAAGTGTATCATCATCAAGTACAACATAAAAAAATGTAATACCTGACACTACTAATAATCTCGATCAGTATCATCAATAAATGCATAATCATCATCATCACTATAATCAATGACGGGCTCATAGGGTTCATTGGCATCAACATGTGCAAGGCCACCTTGACGTAATCGGTCAAGCATTGACAGGACATCCGCAGCAGTAACCTCTTCTTGTTCCGGCTCTTCTTGTTCCTCCTGTGAGGTGATGTCAGATTCATTGTCGCTGTCTACTTCAATGTTTTGGGGTGAAGTATAGCGGTTCTTGAAACGCTTTTTGGAAAGACGTGCCTCTTGGAAGAATTCTCCTTCATATGTGTCTGGGTTAATGTGAGGTTCATAATCCTCTTCCTTTGTGGGAGAAAGTCTAGCACGTGGCGGCACTTCATAAACGACATCCCAACCTTTCAGATTTGGATTAGTTTGGCAGGCCCACGGTAGATAGAATACTTGGGTCGCCTGTTGAGCCATAATATAGACATCAGGAACATCTAAATGAGTGCTTTGGTTGATTTCAACTAGCCCTACATGTTCATGAGTCCTTCTAGTCTCCTTCGGCTGAAACCAATAACATTTGAAGACTACGACATTCGGTGGGTTTTCACCATAGAACAGAAGTTCATAAATTGCTTCAACTCTCCCATAATACTCGGTACCTCCTTCGCCGATAGCAGATACACAACAATTCGTTGACTTTCGGTCGGCCATAGATAGCTCTTTGCCATAGGTACGAAAGCGATACCCGTTGATGTCGTACTTGTCAAATGAACGGACCTTATAGTCAAAACCATTAGCGACTTGTCTCAATTCGGCGTCCATAGACTCTGAATTAGCCTACAAGTTTAATATGAAAGGATTGTTGCATCATGCACAAATTAGCGAATGAAATGAAATTGTCTAATAGAAATTACCGTTTGTTTGAACCAAGAGATGAAACCGGGATAGCCACCTTCTTGCTTTGCGAGAAGCTCATACTCTTCGACGGAATCCTTTTGGATCTCTGCTCCATACGATAATATGGCGACGTATCGACTATATGACATATCCAGGAATAAGAGTAGTTCAAAGGAAATAGAAGTTGCGAAACAATGTACCGAGAACTTACTCGATGTACGGCCGCACTTCTATCAGGTTGTTGAAGATATACAACGAAATGGTCCGCCATTCTTCGTTATCCAAAGATACTGGATGTGAAACACTAGCTGGTGCGAGATTCCCTTTGAATAGGCTGAGGTTGGATGCACCCTTTTTAGGCTCGTCAGCATTGTACCGAGGCTTCGGATTATGCAAATGACGATTTTTGGCTTCGTAGTGCGTTGTTATGAAGTTTGCCGCCTCCTCTGTGATGAATGCCTCAGCCATCGATGCTTTAATTCTACGTTTATTTTTACATTTTTCTCGAAGCGTCTTCTGCATCCCTCAGTTGGGTAGCACCAACAATTTTGCACGCCCCCCCCCCCCAATCTTGCCTCGGTTGGGAGATGCAAAATCAAATGTTGCATTGGATTAAAGAAGCCCGGTGGAAAGATCTTCTCTAACTTGCAGATCAACTCCGGCGCCAACTCTTCCATTTCTTCTAGCACGCCAGGCGATAGTTCTTTCGCACAAAGAACACGGAAGAAATAGCTGAGTTCTGCCAGTACTAGCCATTCATCCTCAGGGATGAAGCCACGCAACATCACCGGCATTACCCGCTCAATCCATATGTGCCAATCATGACTCTTGAGACCAAATATCTTCAGTTTATCAAGATTCGCTCCCCTCTTTAGATTCGCTGCATACCCATCGGGGAACATCAATTGCTGTTGCACCCACTAGAGAATTTCCCTCATAGCTGGCCTTCCAAGATTGAACCATGCCTTTGGCTTTGTCCAGTTCTGCTTTCCTTTCGGTTCTTTCATGTTTTGTAACGGCCTATCACATAGCGCCTCCAGATCGACTCTAGCCTTAGTATTATCCTTTGACTTCCCATCTATGCTGAACAATGTACCAAAAAGTGCCTCGGCAATATTCTTCTCAGTGTGCATCACGTCGATGTTGTGTGGGCAAAGGAGGTCTTTGAAGTAAGGCAGATCCCATAAGCATGTTTTGTGAGTCCACGCGTGCTTAGTATTATACCCCTTGAAGTACCCTGGACATTGTGGATCTGGCTCGAGAGTGTTTAACTGATCCAGGGTCTGTTGGCCTGTCAATGCAGGTGGTGCAGAGTTTTTGACAACTCTACCCCTGATGAAGTTCTTCTTGTCTTTCCTGAACTTATGGCGAGGATCCAGGAACTGTCTATGCATGTCGAAGCAAGAAAACTTGCGACCGGCCTGAAGCCAACGAAACTCAAGAGCTCCCTTGCATGTGGGGCACGGGAACCTTCCATGCACACACCAGCCAACGAATAGCGCATCCGCCGGCAAGTCATGCGTCGAGTACATGTACCAGACACGCATTATGAAGTTCCGTTTGCTAAAGGCGTCGTATGTCTTGAACCCATTATCCCAGGCTTCTTGCAATTCGTCCTTAAGCGGCTGCATGTACACATTCATATTTTTGCCCGGATAGTTGGGTCCTAGAATTATCAACGTCAGGAAAATGTTCTTTCTTTGCATAATCTGTCCGGGGGAGAGATTGAGTGGAAAGACAAATACGGGCCAACAACTGTATTGGGCTGCCGTCATACCAAACACACTGAACCCATCCGTGCTGATGCCAACTCGAGGATGCCTCGGATCTACCGCTTTGTCAGCATGTAATTCATCAAACTTTTTCCATGCAACACCATCCGATGTGTGTACCATCATCAGATTCCCATCTGCATCTAGTTCGGTTCTTTTGCCTGTTTTGTGCCATGTCATCTGTCTGGCCGTCTCTTCGACCATGAAAAGACGTTGAAGTCTTGGTACGATTGGCATATACCGAAGAACACTAACGGGGATTTTGGTCTGTGTCTTCTCACCCATACCGTTGTCTACCACAATATACCTGGAAGACTTGCAAATGGGACAATAGTTCCAGTCCGCATAGTCAAGCCTAAATAAGGCACATCCTTTCTCACAGGCATGTATCTTCTCATAGGGCATCTTCAGTGCACGGAGGATTTTGTCCGACTGGTACAGGTTTGCAGGCATTACATGGCCTTTGGGTAGAAAGCGTCCAAATACTGTCATAATTGCATCATAGCATTCTCTGCCCAAGTTGAACTGAGCCTTCAGAGCCATTACTTGTGAGATGGCATCCAACTGACAAAGCTCAGTGTGCTCGTGGAGCGGACGTTTCGAAGACTCCAACATTTCATTGAAGGCCTTTGCAGATTCCTCCATCTCCTCGTCCGAATCCCGAGCATCATCATAGCCTTGCACCATGTTTTCCATCCCGGTACCATGCTCGTCGGTGCAACGATGATCCACCTCAGCTCGGTCACATTGGGCAGACTCACCATGAAATGTCCACACCGTATAATCGGGCGTAAAACCACTCTTCTGCAGGTGTTTGCCCATTTCAGCCTCTGTCTTCTTTTCCCAATTGCCGCACCGGAAACAGGGGCACCAGGTTTTCTTTTGGCCATTTGCAAATGCGGCTTGCACAAACCCCTTACTTTTTGTGAACCATTCAGCGCTCCATTTGTTCTGACCAGTGTGACCGGTATACATCCAAGCACGGTCACTCATCTTGACTTTTAGAGCTACTGGACACACAACAATTATATATGTAATTCACCATGTATATATTCATCAGTTGATCTACTTTGTCAATTTTATTACGTCCATGCAACCTACACTCTAATAGGTAATGATAGGTCCTAATCCCACCCGTGTATGTGTAGATTGGGTTCATTTTCCCATGCTATGCTCCGGATCCGATGCAAAATTTTGGCAGCACCTCCCCGCTGTTCTCCTGATACACGTCTCTGCAATAAACAGAGAGGATGTGTACCCGGAGAACAACAGGGGAGGCACTGACGAAATATATGCGTCGGATCTGGAGCAAAGCATATGGGAAAACGAACCCAATCTACACATACTCGGGCTGTCCATGGATAGCGTTGGACAATTCGAAAGAATCAAGGTTATAAATATGCAAATGCATGCATATTTATAACTATGACGCTTTCGAACGGGAGACACATATTGGTTACGCATACTGATGATTCAAGACACATATATAGCTAGCTATCAAGTTTCATCGGAATAGATCAAATAATTAATGGGGGAGGAGGACTTGTCATTTGTGCTCACCCACGAACGAAGGGGCAGAGCTCGTCAAACGCACGGTGCGGTTGTCGAACACCAAACCTCGCAGCGATGAAACAACTGCACATTTAAAACTACACGATCAACACAATTATATATGATGTTTTTCATAACAAAATCAAAAAATATATGACCTAACTAATAATTCACAAATATATGACCCTGTCGGCCTCTGGAAGGCCAAAGAACACCTTTTCGGGAGGTGTCGGTGGTCGGGGTGTCCTGTCGGTGTCGGGGTGCCGTATCGGGGTCGGGGTGCTGTTTCGGGGTCGGGGGGTCGGGGTGTCGTGTCGAT
>NC_041380.1:602588000-602629967 GCF_002162155.2 Triticum dicoccoides | reverse complement strand
TGGGAGAGAAAGAGAGAGAGGGGGGTGTGGGGCGCGTCCCCGTTAACGTTACGTGGGGCCTCCCTCTTTGTCGTCCGCCACCCTTTGCCGTCCGCTAGCGGACGGCAAAGAGGGGGCCCGTTAGGTTTTTTTTTGCAGCTTGTCAATGGGGCCCCTCCCTCTTTGCCGTCCGCTAGCCGACGGCAAAGAATCTTTGCCGTCTGCTAGCAGACGGCAAAGAATTGGCTGATGGCAAACTTGGTCTTTGCCATCAGCCAGTTCTTTGCCGTCTGCTTTTTGGAAGCTGATGGCAAAGATCTTCTTTGTCGTCCGCTAGCTGACGGCAAAGAACTGGCAGATGGCAAACTAGCTGATTCCAGTAGTGATAGACACCAAAATCAACCTCAGAAAGAAAAAAATGTCACTCTAGGATTTCACCAGCGCACTGGGTTGATTGGGTATATGTGTGGTCAATATAAAAAACACTCCTGTTGCACAATCAACACAACATTGAAACAAGAAAGAGTGAGCAGGCCCTCACATGCAAGACCGACTAGAAAATCACGACGCATGACAAGAAGATGATGGACCATAGGAGATAGTTTTAACCTCGACGGATAAGGGTAAAAACTAGAGTTTGCTAGCCCGGTGAGAGCTAGGTTGGCCTGATTAACTCCCCGCCTTCCGCAGGTTACAACTTTTGTTATCTACAACAACAAGCTAGACGAAGCGCCATTTAGGTGGTAACAATGGTTGTTGGATCACGCATGCAGGTCCTAGACGACGAACCGCAACCGCATCGGTACGCACTTTATCTGAAACAGCCACGCTCGAGACACCCACCGGCCTCCACTTCACCCTCCACCCATCGCCAGCCGGAGAGAATTAAAAGAGGATGTCCTGCCTAGATCATCTCTTTTTTGAGTGTGCTAGGTCAGCCGGACACCACTGACCCATCCGAACAGGTGGGTCGACCCAAATTTGGGTGCCGATGGTTGTAATAGCCATTACCATGGCATGTCATTCTGCGAGGATAGTTAGCCTCGTGTATATAGAATTATGCAATGTATTGATCCAAAATCACCTTTCATGCTTGAATAGAAATGAGGCCACATGTACCCCTTATTTTCTTTTAACCGATAGAATCTAGATAATCTAATAACATGCTAAAAGTGTGTCTACCACTAAATGGCGCTATTTGAAATGACAACGTTGTGTTACTACTGTCTAGAGTATATTAGTTCTCAGACGATACAAAATGATGTTGCTTGGAAAGACAAAGGTACTGGTGTTATTCCAAGTGTGATTTATAGGTCAGACAGGTCCTACCTACCCCATAAAGAGTAGAAGACCGAGGGTGGTGGAGTGGAGTGCACACCATTTCTGTTCCTTGCGCTGTCCAGCTAGAAAATAACATCACAAAACAAAACTTTTGCCTCCAAAAATAGGCAAATGATGCAGGAAGAAGCAAAAGGATAGACACTGAAATCAACCTTGGAAAGAAAGAAACCAATGTCACTGTAGGATTTCTACAGCGCTCTGGGTTGATTGGGTACATGCATGGTCACAATAAAAAACACTCCTGTGGCACAAACTAGACGGTAGGGAAACAACAAACAGTGACCATCCCTCACACGCAAGACCGACTAGGAAATTGTGACACACAATAACAAGATGACGGGCCATAGGAGATAAATTCAACCCCGGAAAATGATGGTAAAAGGAAGAGTTTGCTAGCGGATGGCTGACTAGCTCCCTACCTTTCGCAAGTTATAGCTATTATTATCTACAACAACAATCAAGAAGAAGTGCCATTCAGATGGTAATAATGGTTGTTGGATCACGCATGCAAGTCCTAGATGACGAACTGTCGTGGCATCTGCATGGACTTCATCTGAAACCTGCCACGCTGAAGACATCCATCGACCGCCACTTCTCCATCCGGCCATTGCGAGCCAGAGAGAACTAAAATAGGATGTCCTACCGAGATCATCTCTTTTTTGAGCTTGCCAGGGCAGCCGGACACCACTGACCCATCCGAACAGGTGGGTCGACCCAGATTTGGGTGCTGATGGTTGTAATTACCCTTACCATGGCATGCACATTTGTGAGGATAGTTAGCCTCATGTTTATAGAATTATGTAAATACTCGAATAGAAATGAAGCCGCATGTACACCTTATTTTTTTTAACCAATGGAATCTAAAGATTCTAGTAGCATGCTAAAAGTATGTCTACAATTAAATAATGATATTTGAAAAGAAAATGGTGTCTTACTACTGTCTAGATTATGTGGTTCGAAGATGATGCTATTTGAAAAGACATAGGTACTAGTGTTACTCAAGGAGTGATGTACATGTTAGACTGGACGTACCTACACTCATACGCGTCATTGCTATACAAACGGTTTTTAACTGCTTTACGCGACGACATTTGGAACCGTCACGAGTGTGGGCGATAGGGGGGGTCCTTCCCACGCGATCTAGAAACCGTCGGGGATAGGCCCTCCTGGCGCACACGCTCGGCAAAATGAGGTCGTGTGCGACCGGCGAGCGCTCAGATACGAAAATACATACAGTAGAGCTAAAAAATACAATTATACATGCGAAATTATTTTGGGTCGCAAGTACATCCCACACAGTTAGTCCCCGCTAAATGTTTTTGTTCGTATGCACATCCCACACAGTCTCTCTAAGGAAAACGTTTCCATTCATAGGTACATCACACATAATTTTTCCTGTTAAATTGTTGTGATAGCGTTGCTATTGCACACGACATTAAAAATTTTATCGTTTGCGTTATTGAATGCATCACACACAGTCCGTAGAAGAAACCGTGTGGCAAAGGTTGTCCATCACACACAGTTTTTATGTGGTAAACGTTTGCGCAAGTGGCCTAACGCAAACAGTTTTTAACAGAAAGTCGTGTGTGATTGTTCATTGATCCAACACGGTTTATTCCTAGAAACTGTGTGTGTTCCTTGAGGTCATCGCCCACGGTATTTTTTGAATAACTGTTGCAATAGCAAAACCCAATTAGCGGGCTAATTTCCCTATTATTAATAATCCATTTATTAATCTAACTGAGATTCATATTAAGCACATAATATATTTCATTTCCATATTAAGGAAGCACAATTTCATAGTTGAAATACATCAGAGTACAACATGATATAGCTTCAGCACTCATCTACCCCATTACACAACTGCATCAGCACCAAGTTTCACATGCAACATGCAGAACCTTTCTATATTAGCATCATGGACGGTATATAGACAGATGCATCTCATCTGGAAAACCGCTGAAGCAGAACGCGAATATTAATCCTTCATTCATGTTGAAGGTCCTTGCAACTTTAGGCCAGTGTCTCTGGATGATTGATCGTCCGTCATTCCTCCTCTTCAGAAACACTTCAATATTGAACCGTGGGTGTTGTATGAAAACCTTCCTCGCCTCCTGACCATAGAGGTGGTTTGAGAGGTAATCATCAGTGAACTGCTTTGGAAAGGCCTAAAAACAGGGATGTGCATAACTATCTTCTCTATATTGGAAACGAGGCAAAGGAATAAAAAAAGCAAGGTATAATAGTGAGTATCATCTTGTAGTGAAATGATGTCTTCTTCATTGTGTAGACAAAGATCTTTTTGTTTTTTGTCGCTAATTTCTTTATCCTAACAATCTTTCTAAGTTTCTTGATTTTATTAATATTCATGGACAACTCATTTCCCCATATGCAAAAAGGGTCAAACAGTAGGTCAAAACCTCTGATAGCAGGACCTGCATGTGCAAGACCAAATTGTTAAAAACCTAAATATTAGAATGATTCCTGCAATTGCATAATAATGTGCTATTAGACAACATAATATGCACGTGCTAACCTCGATTGTAAACCTCAGTGCTTCCCATTGTTTCCCTGCAACACATATAAGGTAGTTAGTCATCACGTTAAGTAAGAGTTCGCATGCTATCAGTAAAATATGTTGATGAAAAATAAGCATATTGTAGATTCATTAGATTAATTCAAGCCACATGGAAACCCCATTTATCCAAACCAAGCATGATTAAGAACTAGGAAATATAGCACTTGTATATGTTTCTCATGTATTAAGTGCAGCCAAATTTGATTTATTCCTCACATGCACAACAATACAAAATTCTAGCCACAACAATTGGACATCGCAATGCAGAACTGAACCAAGCAGTTAACTAAACACCACAACAAATGAGCCAAACATTAACTGAGCACCACATTGCACAATATAACATACTCCTAATAGAAGATCAGACAGTTAACCAAACCAAGCATGCTTAACAATTTGGAAATATAGCAATTGTATTTGTTTCTCATGTATTTACTACAGCCAAATTCAATTTATTCCTCACATGGTATACAATAACAGAATGCACCCATAAGTATTGAATATCGCATTGCAGAATTGAGCCAAACAGTTAACTAGACACCACAACACAAATGAACAAAACGTTAACTGAGCACCACATTGCACAATCTATAACCAAACCAAGTATTCTTGACAAGTTGAAAATATAGAAATTGTATTCGTTTCTCATGTATTTTGTAAAGATAAATTCGATTTATTTCTCACATGGAAGACAATACAAAATTGCAGCTTGAAGAATTGAACATCACATTTGCAGAATTGAACCAAATAGTTAGCTGAAGATGACAACTAATTAACAAAACAGTTAATTATTGAGCACTACACTACATATAGAACATATACACTAGAGCAACAGATTGCATGGTAAAATTAGATAGCACAATTCACTATAATTTGTGAAGAAAAGGTAGGAGCAGCACACACAATGGGTAAACCGAGCATGCTTAACCGGCGTAGCTAGAAAATGGCAAGGTGCTCCTCCAAGATCTAGGGGTCGACACGAATGGCAGCCATCGCAACCTCATCCACGTGTGCGGCCGTGATTTGCTTCTTTCTGCCAAATGCTCCTAGAGGTCCTGGCTATACTGCGTGCACCATGGCTTAGGGTGGCACTTATTTCGTGGACGGGTTGGTGATTTGGGTGGAAGGTCTCGCGCTCGCGCTGGTGGTCAGGGCATGTGGGATGTGGAAGGTGGAGGATGGGGGTCGGGTGTGGATTACCAGCTTGGATAGACGAGGCCGAGCAGCGTGAAGGAGGGTCACCGGCGAGGAGGCGGAACTGCAAGCAAGGAGTGAAGGTTTCAACTTGGAAAGGAAGGGGAAACAGGGGAAATGTGGATGTTCGTAAGGGGGAGGGGGCGGGGAGGTGGAAGCCGAAAATTTGGAATCGCTTCAGTGAAAAAATTGGCACGCAAAGTGCCATCAGACACGGTCCCTTATTCACAACTGTGTACGATATGTGAACATCACAAACAATTCAGAGAGCTTAACCTGTGTATGATGAGTTTGAATGTCAAAAATTTTGGTTCGAATTTCCCTGGTTACAATGGTCATCCATGTCATTACATAATTTGGGTACAAAAAGGAGACTATAGCACACCCACACTTCTTAATTGAGCAAGTTCAGCAATTAAACAGAGCTAGCTGACCTAAACATTACTCTAACAAATTAAAGACTGGCGCTCTTAATTAAACAAAACAAAGAGTACTAGTACTACGGCTAGTGCTCGTCGATCTCCGCCGCCGCCTCCATGTCCAGCTCGCGCCCGGAGGTCTCTTGGGGAAGGGGCTCCATGGCATCCATCACACCATACTCAGCAAGCATCTCGCCATCTGCGTCCGCCATCTCTTTGGAAAAGGCCGCCACGAGCTGGGCACGGGCGACCGCAATCTGGGCTTGGACGGGCTCCGTCGTCGCAATGTATGCGGCGGAGGAATGGACGGCTGCTCGAACGCTCTCGGTGATTGCCAGCTCTTCGGCCGTGGGTTGCCCACCGTTATGGGAGAAGCTTCGTTCGATTTGTACGGTGACCACCTGGAGCTGGGCGTGGGCGGCCTCGACATGCTCGTCGGCGGCCTCCATCAAGGCTAAGGCCGCCGCTGCGGAACGGACAGTTGTTGTGCCGCTCTCACCAGTTGCTATCCCCGAGGCAGATGTTGCTGCCGCCACCTGAGAAGCAACAACGGCCGTTTGGGCTGCCTTTGCCAACCGGTCATAGATTGCGGCTGCGCTCATGCACCTTGTTAGCACGCGCATGGCGGCTGCGGCTGCGCTCTTGCCAGAGCGGGCCCTCGAGGTTGCCCTCATGACGCGGGTCCATGTGCCCATCTTTCACCGGCGACGATTGAACAGTGAAATGATATTTGGGGAGCGAGCTAGTGTGCTTGAGACACCGACTGTGGACTGTAGCCGACGCACCTTCTCGCGTAAGCCAAAGGCGTACTTTACACCTACAGTGCTTCAGGATATTTTGTGGTGCATCTCACATGATTGGTGATAATAAACTATGTGCGATCTACTTGATTTTTCATCTTGATTTGAATTACATAATGGGGTCACAGCGGCAATGGACGGTGTTTGAATTGCTAGACCTATTATCTGTAGTGAACATGCAACTATATGTGTGTCATAAAGGAATTGGAATTATTTAGGGTTCGTTTGAACATTCCATACATTAAATTGGTTTTCTAGCCATTTCACATGCACAAATCAAAATTAAACTACATGTAGATGCTCCGGTGCACCAACATGGGTTGTAAAATCATATATGTGCCATGGGTTTATGCTTATGTCCCATGCAAGAAATGGGATGAAACTCGAACACCATGGCACCCTGGCTCTCCGGCAAACATCGACATATATACTTGCTTTTGTAATTCTAGTAAATCCAAAATTCGTCCAAAATTCATGAAATTTGGAATGCTATCATGGAGCAGCATCAACATGTCGTAGTAAAATTTTTGTCCCATTTGAGGCAGGTTATAAGCCTCTCATAAACCAGAGCTTCTCACAACAAGTGTGATGGTTTCAGTAGGGAACATTTCACCTTTCTGGACGAAACGATATCAGTTGCCTCTTCTCGATTTCAAATTTTTTCCTAGTGTCAACGTAGAACAACAGGAGTGTTGTCTTAATTTTTGGGATTTTTTGGGGTTTGCTTGGACATTTTAATACATTAACTGAGTTTTCAATGCATTCATGTGCATAATTCAAATTTGAACTACATGCACATGCTCTAATGCATATAAATTGGTTAAAAATTCAAATATGTGTCCTTGTTTGCATGCTTAGGTACCTGGTTTTTAAATTCTAGTAAATCCAAAACTCGTCTAAAATTCATGAAACTTGGCATGCTATCATGGAGCGGCATCAACATGTCGTGGTAAAAAATTTGTCCCATTTGGGGTAGGTTTGGGTATATGCTTCTCACAAACCACAGCTTCTCACAACAAGCATGATGGTTTCGATAGGGAACGTCCCACATTTGGGGACGAAATGGTATCCATTGCCTCTTATTGCTTTCAAAAACTTTCTCGTGTCAACATAGAACAACATGATTGTTGTGTCAATTTTTGTGATTATTCGGGGTTCGTTTGGACATTTTTATGCATTAAGTGAGTTTTTAATGCATTTATGTGCATAATTCAAATTTAAACTACATGCACATACCCTGGTGCATATAAATTGTTTGAAAAATCAAATATGTGCCCTTGAGTGCATGCTTAGGTCCCATGCAAGAAATGGGAATGAATTTCAAACACCAGGGCACTGTTGATTGCTGGCAAAACGTTGAGATACTTGGTTTTAAAGTTCTAGTAAATCCAAAACTCATCTGAAATTCATGAAACTTGGCATGCTATCATGGAGCAGCATCAAATGTCGTGGTAAAATTTTTGTCCCATTTATGGCAAGTTTGGGTATATGCTTCTTACACACCAGAGCTTCTCACAACAAGCATGATGGTTTCAGTAGGGAACGTCCCACCTTTGGGCACAAAACGATATCCATTGCCTCTTATTGCTTTCAAAAAATTTCTCGTGTCAACACAGAACAACATGAGTGTTGTGTCAATTTTTGTGATTTTTCGGGGTTCGTTTGGACATTTTATGCATTAACTGAGTTTGCAATGCAATTATGTGCATAATTCAAATTTGTACTACATGCACATGCTCTAGTGCATATAAATTGGTTGAAAATTTAAATCTATGTCCTTGGGTGCATGCGTAGGTCCCATGCAAGAAATGGGAATGAATTTCAAACACCACGGCACCGTTGATTGCCGGCAAAACGTTGAGATACCTGGTTTTTCAATTCTAGTAAATCCAAAACTCGTCCAAAATTCATGAAACTTGGCATGCTATCATGGAGCGGCATCAACATGTCGTGGTAAAAAATTTGTCCCATTTGGGGCAAGTTTGGCTATATGCTTCTCATAAATTAGAGTTTCTCAGAACAAGCGCGATGGTTTCGGTAGAGAACGTCCCACCTTAGGGGACGAAACGATATCCATTGCCTCTTATTGCTTTCAAAAAATTTCTCGTGTCAACATAGAACAACAGGAGCGTTGTGTCAATTTTTGTGATTTTTGAGGGTTCGTTTGGACATTTTTATGCATTAACTGAGTTTTCAATGCATTTATGTGCATAATTCAAATTTTAAATACATGCACAAACTCTAGTGCATATAAATTGGTTGAAAATCAAATCTGTGTCCTTGGGTGCATGCTTAGGTCCCATGCAAGAAATGGGAGTGAATTTCAAACACCAGAGCATAGTTGATTGCCGACAAAACTTTGAGATACTTTATTTTTAAATTCTAGTAAATCCAAAACTCGTCTGAAATTCATGAAAGTTGGCATGCTATCATGGAATGGCACCCGACATGTTGTGGTATTTTTCGTGTCCATTTTGAGAGAAGGCGCACTCGAATAATGACAGCCAATGAAGGCATTTTGAAAAAATAGCTGCCACTTTAATATCTCAAACGTTTGTATAATTCAAACCGTGTGCGTTCTGTTAACCATTCACATGATGCCACATGTATTGGTTTTAATGGCTGTAGGAGGTGCCGTGCGCACAGCTGCTTGACCTTGACTGAATGGGAGGCGTGCGAGCGCAGTCCGATGCGCAGGCTGACCGAGAGGCATGCAAGCTGTCCTTGAATGTGCAGCCTGACCGGGAAGCGTGCGAGATGTACGCTAGGAGGGCTCATTGGGAAGCGAGCCCTTTGACTTCCATGGCCGCCCACCTTCCTCTCCGTCCGTGCGCCCCCCTCAGCGGCATGGGACACCAGTGTCGACAACGGCGTCCCAAAGGACAACAACAACAACGACGGCGTGGCATGCCGCCTCCGCCGCCGCCGGAAATAGCTTTTTCTTGGGTTTAATACTGTATCTCTATCATATGAATATAAATCCGCAGTACGACTGAATGAAAGATATGGTTTTAGCGAACTTGTGTTTTTCTCTCTTAATGTACAGACTTATCAAACGAGTTTCTTTTGAAGAAAACGTCAATGGTTTGTAAATATAAAACACTCATCGCAAACGTTTTAGTTACAACACCCATATGTAAACCGGGAGCTTCTCCAGGAAGCCAAGGGAAAATGTGCCGAGCAGGATTTTTGCGGCTCTTGATCGCAAACGTTTTAGATAGAACACCGTATGCAAAGTGAGAGGAGGATTTGTGCATCTCTTCAACGCAAACGGTTCTTTTGGATGACCCCGTGTGCAACCACTTACAAACAATTTGGTAAGATTTGCATCTGTCATATTGGGTATGTTACCATTTGTCAAACTGGAAAGATTGACATTTGTTGATCTAGTAACATTGCCATTTGTCAACCTTGTAACACTACGATTTGTCAAAATATGAAACTAAAAATCACCAGCAGTATCTAATTTTTGCAACTAAAATTCAGTAATTAAGCATAGATTTCATTTATAGATTAAGCATTCGTTCTTAATTTATATAAACAGTTCAACTTGACAGCTGAACCGACCAAACTTTTCCCCAATTGTTGCCAACCACGTACTGAAATAGCTCGTTTTATGTATGTTGTATAGTTCCACCACATCTATAGTCAGATGAACTGAACAAAATAGCCCCTAAATACTACTACTACTGCGGAGGGGCTTTGTACTACTTCCGGCTGCCTCTCCTCTGCCGAGCACGCTCAGTAAGAGGCGGAGGAGGAGGAGCCTACCGACGAGCTGGGCAACCGCAATACGGTGCCTGCCGCTGTTGCAGCTTCAGCGACGCTCACCTCAAACGCCCTCTGGCACTCCAAACGACCCCTCTTGAAGCGGTGGTTCTCCTCATAGATCTCCTGATTCCTCGCCTCTGAGGCGGCGTGTGCCGCGGCCATGGCGGCGGTAAGGCTCTTTGCGTGCTTGACGAGGCGCTCCTCCTCCCGCAGAAACTCGGTGTAGCACGCAAGGTCGCTGACGCACGTGCGATAATCCACCTCTACCTCCCGCCTTCGGGTGGCGGTGGCAAAGTGCATGATGACCCAAACGGTTGACGGTGGGCTGGTAGCCACGGCGGCCGATGATGGGGTGGCGGCCTAGACCACCACCTCCCGCCTTCGGGCCACGATGGCGGAGCGGGTGATGGCCACGGTGGCCGGTAGTGGGGTGGAGGCCACGACGGCCACCTCCCGCCTTCGGGCTGCGGCGGCGGAGCGGGCGATGGCCTTGGCTTTCGACGGTGGTGTGGCGGCAACGGCGGCCGGCAACAGCTACCGACGGGTAGCAGCAACGGAGCATGTGGTGGGTGTTCCGCGCACACTCAACACGGACGCCACGCTCACTACACTATGGACTGCGCCGCCGCCGTGGTGTAGCCTCCCAGCTGGAGTTGTCCTCTGATGACGGTGGAGTGTTTGGGTGACGACGATGGACCGGTGCCATTGGCGATTGTGGGAGAAGCGGATGATATAAGCTACAGGGAGGGAGGGGAAATGCGGCGCGGCACTCGCCAGCCGTGAGTGTTTTTATAGCAGGCCGGTAAGCATTGGGATTTTGGGGGATTTCACCGAGTTAGGCTTGAAGCTTGCGCGGGAACCTGCGAGGTTGCACGGGAACGGGCTCACCAATGATTCATTGGCGCCACCGTTTGGCCAAAAGAACGCCTCCGCACGCTGCGCAAGCTTGTGTTGTAAGTCGTTTGCTGCAGCGGGGTGACAAGACGTGCGAGAGGAGGACGAAAGGCCATGTACACATACGGTTAATAAAAAATGTTTGTGATATAATAAAATATGAATGCATGTCGACAAAGATTATATAGTTTGATTCATATTTGAACATAGTTTCCAATTATATAATTTTTATAACATGCATTAACATTTTGTTGGTTAAATTTGAGGGCAAAGTATGGCACAAAATATAAAGGGGGCTATAGACTAGACGGAGGTGGTAGCACACGGCCGCTCTCTACGCAGCGACGCAATTGTCGGTCGGCTTGCAGGCGACCATTTCCTGCGCGATCAACTGCTCTATGTGTGCGGTTGCTTGCGGTTCAGGCTGCCACGACATGCTCTGCTCGCGTCCCGCCGTGCGCGCTCTGCTCTCGCGTCCCTCTGGGTGCTCTACCCTCGTCCCTCCACACACGCTGCCAGTGTTTGGGGCCCGCACACGATCACGCACGTTCGTGTGCATGCGGTTGCGCCGGGCGCGGCGCGATGATGCAGTTACCCGCTGCAAAAGCTGCCATGCGAACGCGCCAAGAATCCACGCCGCCCGGCCCCTTTTATTCCTGCGGCCATTTACCTCCATCTCTTGTCTCACACGACACAATAAGCACAACCACGAGGACACATACAACAAGGACATCCCGTGGTTCCAATGGCACTCCTAGCAGCCGGCGACAACAACGGTGGGCAGTTCACCATGCAACATGTCGTGGACACCCACGTGAGGGGGGAAGGCTCCCTCGGTGGTGTACACGAATGATCCGGCCTCGGTGGAGAGCTCCATCAAAACTATGGAGCAGTTTGTTGCCGAGGACTAGTACCAAGTGGTCGGCTTCGACCTTGAGTACACCATGGGTCGTGTCGGCAACGATCAGAAGGTTGTCATCGCCCAGTTGTGCGTGCGACATGATGTCCTCCTCTATCACTACCACCTGGCCACAAGGCCTTCCGAGCGTTTCTCCAGGTTTATCAACAGCTCCGACTACTGTTTTGCTACGATGGACACCACCAATGATCTAAAAGAGCTCAAGGTTTCGGGCTTGAAATGCCTGAATCTTGTCAACATCCAGCGCCACTACAAGGTCTGGGGCAGCGACAAAAACAAACGGAACTCCCTGGTTTACCTCGCCTCAGCCATCATCGACCCCTACTACATGAAGATGAAAAATGGGAGCAATAAGGACAATAACGCCTGGCACAATGTGTGGCATGAGAGACTGGATGAACAACATGTCAAGTACGCGGCCATGGACGCGTACACAAGCTACGAGATGTACAGGCAGATCATTGACATGAGGAACTGTCTTCTTCATGCCCCAGACGAGGGCGAGCCATAGAGAAGTGGCGGGAGCATCACAAGGAGTAGATGACTAGATGATCGTTTCTCCTACTTTAGAATGCATGATATTGTTTATTGAGGTGTGTGTGCGAATAATCTGTATAGTCACTTATATGTATATACATATACACATGTTATTCTACTGTGGACAGAGCAAATCACACGGCTTATTAGCAGCAACAGTCTCTGTTATTATTGGTCTTCGCACACATTTCTGATTACGGACCTGTTTGTCCCGTATCACACACATCTTGTAAAGTTGAACCGTTTCCATTGTGTTTCCTAATCACACACGGTTCATCCTAGTGAACCGTATGTTGTATATCGCACACGACTTCATCTGGCTGCCCATTTCTTTTGTTCCTCCTCATCCCAAACAGTTAATTGAACTCAACTGTATGCCCTGCATCAGACACGCAACTAAAATCTGAACCGTGTTTGATGCATCCATCATCGCAAACGTTTTGCATCTTTTTGATGGTTTTTTACACCAACGTTTGCGATTATGGCATCAGATACAGTTTCGTTGAAGGATCTCTGATCGTAGTGTCACGTTTGGACCATCCTGCAGTAGTGCTACCTTAGAGAGACTGGAAGACAGAGGGAGGTGGAGAGGAGTGGATACCACTTTTGTTCCATGCGCTGTCCAGCTAGAAACATCATGAAAAAACAAATATTTTGGCTTAAAAATAGGCGCTAGGATGAGACAACTAAGCAAATCATGCCGAAGAAGCAAAATGATAGACACCAAAATCAACCTTGGAAAGAAAGAAAAAATGTCACTCTAGGATTTCAAGAGCGCTCTGGGTTGATTGAGTATATGCATGGTCACTATAAAAAACACTCCTGATGCACAAATAACACAATAGGGAAACAACAAAAAGAGTGAGCATGCCCTCACAAGCAAGACCGGCTAGGAAATCGCAATGCACGACAAGAAGATGACGGGCCATAGGAGATAGTTTCAACCCCGACGTATAAGGGTAAAAACTAGAGTTTGCTAGCCTGGTGAGAGCTAGGTTGGACTGACTGATTGACTAGCTCCCCGCCTTTCGCAGGTTACAACTTTTGTTATCTACAACAACAAGCTAAACGAAGCGCCATACAGATGGTAACAATGGTTGTTGGATCACGCATGCAGGTCCTAGATGATGAACCGCCACCGCATTGGTATGCACTTTATCTGAAACAGCCACACTGGAGACACCTGCCGACAGCCACTTCTCACCCCGCCCTCGTTATCCAATGAGAATTAAAAGAGGATGTACTGCCTAGATCATCTCTCTTTTGAGTGTGCCAGGTCAGCCAGACACCATCGACCCATCCGAACAGGTCGGTCGACCCAAATTTGGGTGCTGATGGTTGTAATAGCCATTACCATGGCATGTGCATCTGTGAGGATAGTTGTCCTCGTGTATACAGAATTATGTAATTTATTGATCCAAAATCTCCTTTCATGCTCGAATAGAAATGAGGCCGCATCTACCCCTTATTTGTCTTTTAACAGATAGAATCTAGATATTCTAACAACATGCTAAAAGTGTGTCTACCACTAAATGACGCTATTTGAAATGACAATGTTGTGTTACTACTGTCTACAGTATATTGGTTCTAATACGATGCAAAATGATGTTGTTTGGAAAGACAAAGGTACTAGTGTTATTCCAAGTGTGATGTATTGGTCAGACAGGTCCTAGCTACCTCAGAGAGAGTAGAAGAATGAGGGTGGTAGAGTGGAGTGGACACCATTTTTGTTCCTTGCGCTGTCCAGCTAGAAAATAACATCACAAAACAAAACTTTTGCCTCCAAAAATAGGCACTAGCATGAGACAACTAAGCAAATGATGAACGAAGAAGCAAAAGGATAGACACTGAAACCAAACTTAGAATGAAAGAATCAAATGTCACTCTAGGATTTCAACACTGCTCTGGGTTGATTGGTCATGCATGGTGGTAACAATGGTTGTTGGAACATGCATGCAAGTCCTAGCCAACAAACCATTGAGGCATCATATGCACTTCATCTGAAACTGCCATGCTAGAGACACCCGCCGGCCGCCACTCCTCGATCCGCCCATCGCCTCCTCGCCATTCGAAGAGAATTAAAAGAGGATGTCCTGCCTAGACCATCTCTTTTTTTTGACTGTGCCAGGGCGTCCGGACACCGCCGACCCATTCGGAGAGAATTAAAAGAGGAGGCCGTGCCTAGTTCTTTTTATAAGAATGCACAACTATATACAGAATAAATGCCTACATATGATTGATGAATTGGTGATATTGTGTATCGCTCTTGGTTGTTACTGTTGCATGATGAATGTCATCCAAATATCCATCGCTACTCCATGCATATGCTTTGCTCATATTGTCTTGCTACTTGTAAACTACGTTGGGATTTTCTCCGAAGAGGAAGGGCGGAGCATTACGGTAGAGGTACGTATTTCGCTCAGTAAGAACCATGGTTCGAACCAAATAGGAGAATCACACAAATCCTAGTGAACAGCACCTACAAACACAAAACCAAATACTTGCGCCCATCGCAGGCAAGAGGGTTGTCAATCCCGTTGAAACTTGGTACTTGCAAGGATTAAATCTTGTATAGGTAGATAGCTAAATTGCAAAACAAAATAAATATTAATAAATTGCAGCGAGGTATTTTATTTTGTAATATGATTATAGTAGCCCTAGGGGCCATAGTGTTCTCTAGAGGCTTGTCTCTCGAGACAATATCATACATTGGGTAGACAAATTACTGTTGGGCAATTGATAGAAAAGCGCATAGTGATGATGTTATTCATGGCAATGATCACACATATAGGCATCACTACCGTGATAAGTAGACCAACTCCTGCGTGCATCTACTACTATTACTCCACCAATCGACCGCTATCTAGCATGCATCTATGGTATTAAGTTGATGACAAACAGAGTAATGCCTTAAGTAAGATGACATGATGTAGACAAAGTAAACTCAAGCAATATGAATAAACCCCATCGTTTTATCCTTAGTAGCAACAATACAATACGTGCCTCGCTAGCCCTTCTGTCATGAGCTGAGGACACCGCAAGATTGAACCCACTACAAAGCACTTGTCCCACCAAAGATAAATCAATCTTGTTGTCCAAACCAAATGGATAGACTAGAGAGAAATACAGAGCTATCATAATAATGCATAATAAGGTTCAAAAAAGACTTAGTTACTTTCAATGAATAATCTGATCATAAACCCACCATTCATGGATCCCAACAAACACACCGCAAAAGAAGATTACATCGGATAGAACACCAGGAAGATCAAGGAGAACATTGTATTGGAGATAAAATAGAGAGAAGAAGCCATCTAGCTACTAGCTATGGACCCACAGGTATGTGGTGAAATACTCACGCATCATCGGAAGGCAGCAAGGATGATGAAGAAGCCCTCCGTCAGAGTATTGAAAAGGGCCTCTAAATGGAATCATGGAAGAACAGAAGCCTGCGGAGGCAGAAAAAGTGTTTCGGGTGGATCTCTGGGGGTTTCCCGATATTAGAAGTGGAATTAGGTCAGACAGAGCACATGGGGCCCACAAGGTAACAGGGCAAGCCCTGCCCCCTTCGGCACAGCCTGTTGCCTTGCCGTCTCCCCGTTTGTCACCGGGCTCCTCCCAGAGATTCTAGGGTCTCCTTTGTCCAGAAAAAAATCATCAAAAACTTTCGTAGCTCCTTGACTTTGTTTGGTACTAATTTTCTACAAAACAAAAAACAAGTCGAAAACACAACTGGCATAGGCACTGGATTACTAGGTTAGTTCCCAAAAAATGATATGAAATAGCATAAAATGCATATAAAGTATCCATGATTGATAATATAATAGCATGAAATAGTCAAATTATAGATATGTTGGAGACATATCATGTCTTTGCTAAGTTACTACTATTGTTATGTTGCTACTGCTTCATATTTTTGTGCTACTAATTTTTCTACTGGGAAACTACTTTTTAGGTGTGGTTGAATTGACAACTCAACTGCTAAGGCTTATAATTATTCTTTGCCTCCCCTTGTGTCGAATCCGTAAATTTGGGTGAAATGCTACCTTCGAAGACTGTCGTGATACCCTATACTTGTGGGTTATCAATCGTGCATGTAACGAAGTTTAGTTTGGGCATCGAGATGTTTTATTTAGTATTGTGTGTCATCCACCCTGTAAAGTTAACCTAGAGAACTTGAATAATCATACTTGATGATGAACGTTGGTAGCTATGGTTTGTTTGGAAACCTTAGAAACCATGTAAAATAAAATCTTATATGTACCGATTAGAGGTGTATCACTAGGTTTTATAGGATGTGCATATGATGTGGTATAGCCTTCGTCATATTAATGAGATTATGTATGAGATGACTATATGATGTAACTAATGTGACCTGTGTGTCATGATTCGACAAGATTACGGTGACTATTACGATGGGTTTCATGAAAAAGTATGACAATGGACTAGATAGCTCAAGATTGGGATTTGCTCCTCTGGAGATGGAGAGATGTCTCTGGGGGGGGGGGCTCTCAGTGTTACAGTATCCATTATCGTCTAGCTAGACACTACGTGATTTGATCACAGGGATGCCAAAACATGGGAAGGAAAAGAGAACACATTCGGTAACAAGGAAACTGGCATAGTGAACAAGTTGATTCACGGGGACGCCAATAAATCTCACCTCGGGTTTTCGTAAAATATTGAGAAGCAACAAGAATAGCACATGGTAGGTTCACTCGAATAGCCATTCGTGTGGGTATAGTAGTCAATATGGATGTCCATGGTTCAACTATTGGTCATTGATCAGAAACAGTTCCGGTCATGTCTATATTTCACCAAACCTACAGGGTCACACGAACTTAAGGGACATCTATCTTTTGCATACTATGATATTAGGAGCTTGCGAGAAAGTCACCAGAACAGTTTTGGAGACGATGAAAATATTTTGGAGAAAAACTACGAAAGTGTTTCAAAGTAAACGGAAAAGTTCCGGAGAAAACCAAAAATTCCATCAAGCCGAAAATATTTTGGAGTGCGTCTGGAATTTTCTAGAGGGTTCTGCTACTTGAGAGCCGTGTTGGGGTTTTCCAGAAGATGAGAGGAGAGGCAGCACACTAGTGATAGTATTTGCCTCTGTGAGAACCAAGGTTTATCGAACAAATAGGGCAATCATGCAAAGCCTCATGAACAACACATGCACACACAAAAGCAAATACTTGCACCCAGCACGGGCAAGAGGGTTGTTAATCCCCTTGAACTCATTAAGTGCAAGGATCAAATCTCGTAGTGGTAGATAGATAAATTGCAAAACAAAATAAAAGAAGTAAAATTGTATAAAATATATTTTGATTCTTTATATATGATTAAAGTAGACCCGAGGGGCATAGTTTTCATTGGAGGCTTCTCTCTTGAACGCATAACATATGGTGGGTAAACAAATTACTATAGGGCAATTGATAGAAAAGTGCATAGTTATGACGATATTCAAGTCAATGGTCATGTATATAGGCACCACGTCCGTGACAAGTAGTACAACTCCTGCCTGCATCTACTACTATTACTCCACCCATCGACCACTATCTAGCATGCATCTAGGGTATTAAGTTAATAAAAAAATAGAGTAACGCCTTAAGCAAGATGACATGATGTAGACAAAGTAAAGTCAACTAATGTGAATAAACCCCATCGGTTTACCCTTAATGGCAAAAATACAAATACGTGTCTTCTCCCCTTCTGTCACTTGGACATAGAGCACCGCAAGATTCAACCCATCACAAGGCACCTCTCTCACTAAACATAAATAATTCTAGTTGGTCAAACCAAACAGATAGATCAGAGAGAAATACAAAGCTATAACAATCATGCATAATAAAGTTGAGAAAATACTCAATTACTTCACATGAATAGTCATACCATAAACCGACAATTCATGGTATTGAAGTTCAAAGAGAGGGAAGAAGCCATCTAGCTACTATCTATGGATCCGTAGGTCTGTGATAAACTACTCACGCATCACTGGAAGCAGCAAGGATGATGTAGAAGCCCTCCATGATTGATTCTCCCGCCGGCAGATGATACGTCCATTTTACATCATGTTTTCCTACTGTTATTTATAGTGTTTTTAATCAATATAACACTTTATGGAGAAATTCTAATGCCTTTTCTCTCTTAATATGCAAGATTTACATGAAGAGGTAGATTGCTGACAGCTGGAATTCTGGACCTAAAAAAGCTATGTCAGAGATACCTATTCTACACATCTCTAAATGAGCTGAAATTTCACGAAGATTTATTTTGGAATAAATAAAAAATATTGGAGAAAATAAATACCAGAGGGGGCCACCTGAAGGAAATACGCCCTAGAGGTGATAATAAAGTAGTTATGTATATTTCCTTGTATCATGATAAATGTTTATTATTCATGCTAGAATTGTATTAACCAGAAACTTAGTACATGTATGAATACATAGACAAAACTGAGTGTCCCTAGTATGCCCGTACTAGACTAGCTCGTTAATCAAAGATGGTTAAGTTTACTAACCATAGACATGTGTTGTCATTTGATAAACGGGATCACATCATTGGAGAATGATGTGATGGACAAGACCCATCCGTTAGCTTAGCATTATGATCGTTTAGTTTTATTTCTATTGCTTTCTTCATGACTTATACATGTTCCTCTGACTATGAGATTATGCAACTCCCGAATACAGGAGGAACACCTTGTGTGCTATCAAACATCACAACGTAACTGGATGATTATAAAGATGCTCTACAGGTGTCTCTGATGGTGTTTGTTGAGTTCTCATAGATCTAGATTAGGATTTGTCACTCCATGTATTGCAGAGGTATCTTCGGACCCTCTTGGTAATGTACATCACTATGAGCCTTGCAAGAAATGTGACTAATGAGTTAGTTAGACTAATGAGTTAGTTATGAGATGATGCATTACGGAACAGGTAAAGAGACTTGCCAGTGACGAGATTGAACTAGGTATGAAGATACCGACGATCAAATCTCGGGCAAGTAACATACCGATGACAAAGGGAACAACGTATGTTGTTATGCGGTTTGACCGATAAAGATCTTCGTAGAATATGTAAGAGCCAATATGAGCACCCAGGTACCGCTATTGGTTATTGACCGGAGATGTGTCTCCGTCATGTCTACATAGTTCTCAAACCCGTAGGGTCCGCATGCTTAAAATTCGATGACAATTTCTCTTATGAGTTATGTGATTTGATGAACCGAAGTTTCTTCGGAGTCCTAGATAAGATCACGGACATGACGAGGAGTCTCGGAATGGTCGAGACTTAAATATTGATATATTGGAAGGTTATGTTTGGACACTAGAATGGTTTCGGAAAGGTTCAGACATTTTCCGGAGTACCGGGGGGTTACCGGAACCCCCCCTGGGGGGTTAATGGGCCTTCATGGGCCCTAGTGGACAGAGGAGGTGGTGGCCAGGTGGACGTGCCCCCCTCCAAGCCCAAACCTAAATGGACTAGGGTTGGGGGGCGTCCCCCTTTCCTTCTTCTCCTCCACCTCTTTCCCCTTCCCCCCGCCTCCGAAAAGGAAAGGAGGAGCCAAATCCTACTTGGACCGGTAGTCCAAGTAGGACTCCCCCTTGGCGCGCCCCCCCTTGGGCCAGCCACCTCTCCTCCCCCCTTTATATATGTGGGAGGGGGCACCCCAAAGACAGACCAAGTCTTCTATTAGCCGTGTGCGGTGCCTCCCTCCACAGTTACATACCTCGGTCATATCGGTGTAGTGCTTAGGCGAAGCCCTGCGCCGGTAACTTCATCATCACCGTCAACATGTTGCCATGCTGACGAAACTCTCCCTCGTCCTCAATTGGATCAAGAGCTTGAGGGACGTCATCGACCTGAACGTGTGCTGAACACGGAGGTGCCATACGTTTGGTGCTAGGATCGGTTGAATCGTGAAGACGTTCGACTACATCAACCGCGTTACTAAACACTTCCGCTTTCGGTCTACGAGGGTACGTGTACACACTCTCCCCTCTCGTTGCTATGCATTTCCTGGATAGATCTTGCGTGATCGTAGGAAATTATTTGAAATACTGCGTTCCCCAAGAGTGGCATCCGAGCCAGGTCTATGCGTAGATGTTATATGCATGAGTAGAACACAATGAGTTGTGGGTGATAATAGGCATATTGCTTACTAGCAACGTCTTACTTTGATTTGGCGATATTGTTGGATGAAGCGGCCCAGACCGACATTACATGACCGCGTTCATGAGACTGGTTCTACTGACATGCTTTGCACACAGGTGGCTGGCGGGTGTTTGTTTCTCCAACTTTAGTTCAATCGATTTTGACTACGCCCATTCCTTGTTGAAGGTTAAAACAGCACACTTGACGAAAAATCCTTGTGGTTTTGATGCGTGCTACCTCTTGAGCACTGTGTTGGTTTTCCCCGAAGAGGAAGGGATGATGCAGCAAAGTAGTATAAGTATTTCCCTTAGTTTTTCAGAACCAAGGTATCAATCCATTAGGAGGCTACACGTGATTCCTTCGTACCTGCACAAAACAAATAAATCCTCGCAACCAACGCGATAAGGGGTTGTCAATCCCTACATGGCCACTTACGAGAGTGAGATCTGATAGATGTGATAAGATAAGATTTTTGGTATTTTTATGATAAAGATGCAAAGTAAAATAAAAGCAAAGTAAAAAAGCAAAGTAAATAACTAAGTAATGTAAGATTAATATGATGAAGATAGACCCGGGAGTCATAGGTTTCACTAGTGGCTTCTCTCAAGAGCATAAGTATTCTACGGTGGATGAACGAATTACTGTTGAGCAATTGACAGAATTGAGCATAGTTGTGAGAATATCTAGGTGTCGGTGTCAAAACCGACAGATCTCGGGTAGGGGGTCCCGAACTGTGCGTCTAGGCCGGATGGTAACAGGAGGCAGGGGACACAATGTTTTTCCCAGGTTCGGGCCCTCTTGATGGAGGTAAAACCCTACGTCCTGCTTGATTAATATTGATGATATGGGTAGTACAAGAGTAGATCTACCACGAGATTAGAGAGGCTAAACCCTAGAAGCTAGCCTATAGTATGATTGTTATCCGTCCTATGTACTAAAACCCTCCGGTTTATATATACACCGGAGAGGGCTAGGGTTACACAGAGTCGGTTACAATGGGAGGAGATCTACATATCCGTATTTCCAAGCTTGCCTTCCACGCCAAGGAAAGTCCCATCCGGACACAGGACGAAGTCTTCAATCTTGTACCTTCATAGTCCAAGAGTCCGGCCAAAGGTTATAGTCCGGCTATCCGGACACCCCCTAATCCAGGACTCCCTCAGTAGCCCCTGAACCAGACTTCAATGACGACGAGTCCGGCGCGCAGATTGTCTTCGGCATTGCAAGGCGGGTTCCTCCTCCGAATACTTCATAGAAGATTTTGAACACAAGGATAGTGTCCGGCTCTGCAAAATAAGTTCCACATACCTCCGTAGAGAGAATAATATTCTTGCAAATCTAATTTGCTGACTTGTTTTGGCAGCATGACATTATGTCATGGCCCGGTGATTATTCGAACCGTTTCCGCCCTGCACATAACGTGAGGCCATTTTTTGACACGTCTTGTCAAAGCAGAGATCGTGTCCCCTTATTACGGGATTATCATTAATACGGGCGTGGGTAACCCAACCGCGCCATCGATTACGGTGCTTGGGGGATAAGCGAGTTTTACCAGGCTAGTGGGGGCGCATAGTTTCGTCCGCCCATATAAAGGGATAAGGATTCACCTTTTCATCCATGCCTTCTTCCTCCTTTGCTCATCCGTTTTTGCACACTCGAGCTCTAGCGCCCAAGTCCACACTTCCCACCTCAACCTTCCCCCACCATGTCCGGAGCGGGAGGCAGGTGAATGGTCTCCTCTGTCAAGGAGGGAGACATCAAGAAGCTGAGGAGAGCTGGATACTTGCCCGACGACATCGCGCACGGGCTCCCAGATGAGGGGCAGCTCATCCCCACCCCCGGGCCCCATGAGAGGGTAGTGTTCCTTACCCATTTCCTCTGCGGACTGGGATTCCCTCTCCACCCATTCATCCGGGGGATCATGTTCTACTACGGCCTGGATTTCCACGATCTGGCCCCGAATTTCATCCTCAATAGCTTGGCGTTTATCGTCGTGTGCGAGGCCTTCCTCCGCATCAGGCCCCACTTCGGCTTATGGTCGAAGACCTTCAATGTCAAGCCGAAGATTGTGGGCGGCCGCCAGGCGGAGTGTGGAGGCTCCATGGTGGGCAAGATGCCCAACGTTACATGGCTCGAGGGCTCCTTTGTGGAAACCATAAAGGCATGGCAATCGGGGTGGTTCTACATCACCTAGCCGCGTGACCCTGCATGGGCAGCGGCCCCCAAGTTCCGATCTGGCATCCCCACACGGCTCACCTCCTGGAAAGAGAAGGGCCTGTCCTGGGGTAGTTCGGGAGAGCTGACCGGACTCCAAACATGTATTCAAAACATGGTGAACAAGAAGCTCAAACTTGTCAACGTGATCCAGGTCATGCTCCACCGCCGGATCCTCCCGTGCCAACAACGGGACTTCAACTTGTGGGAGTTCAACCCGGCGCAGCACCGAACTCTGAACAGGCTCTTTGACACAACTCACGAAGATGCCTGGAGGGTGCTGTTCAAAAGCGCCGAGGTCCCCCCTCCCATTACTGAGGATCGCGGATTCAGCGCGAAGCGCCAAGCAAGTGCGGTAAGCTGTTTTACCTTTCACAGGATACTTATTTTTTATAGATTGACTCCATGCGGGACCTAAACTCTCGTACCTTTGACAGGACTGGCGGGAGACATCCGGACAGATCGACTGTCTGGCTCCTTTGCCCGAAGGCCCAGCGGACGCTCTTCTGGCGAAGATGCTGACTCCGGCTCCTTATACGGTGCCGGAGAAGACCAAGAAGGCCAAGGGAACCCGAAAGAGTTCTCGATGCCAGGCGTCGTCGGACTCACCGTCTGATGACTCTGCGGCGCACTCCTCCCCCGAAGACGAGGAAGAAGAAGAAGATGTTCCCCCTCTAGCTGGGGGAGATAAGAAAAGGAAGGCCGCCGCAACTGGGGGGCGAAGGGTCCAAGAAGGGAAGGACTCTCCTTCCGGACAATTCCACCGCCGCCGACGAAGGCGAAGACGAGTGGTTGCCCAAGGCCAAGCCCCTGGGGTGATCGTAAGTATTCAGATACCAGAGTAACTGATAGCATTCCTTTGTCGCATTGCTTTCCCTAACGCCGAACATAATTATGCAGGCCGCCCCGAGCCAGTATCGATGTATCATCGGACGGCTCCCTGGGCTCGTCAGACATGGATAGCGATCCAGTTCCGACCACCACCTCCTCTCATCCTGCTGACGACGCCGAGGTGCTGTCTCAAGAGGCACCGGGTCGAGGGGAAACAGTCCCAGAGGCGCCTCAAGGCGACCGTCCGGACTCCGGGAGCTGAGGGGACAGGGCCCCTGAGAGCTTCGAGTTCGGTCCTCAGCCGAACACCGCGCCGGAACCTCTAGTGGTTCTGGGCTCGGGCAGGCAGCCTCCTTCTAAGAGGGGCAAGACGCCTGTGCCGGTGACCTCTGTCCATCCAGAGGCACCGGACAATCTGCTGGAAGCGCTTCGCAGCGCTTCCATCGACGAAGAGCACCGTACTATTATGAGTGCGGTGGTCCAGAAGGTTCAGTCCGCCAAGAGCGGATTGACTGAAGCCTGTGCCAGCCTTCTAACAGGCTTTGAGGTAAGTGTTTTAGAATGTAGTAAAAATATTACCGCATAGATAGTAGCCCCTGATGCTCTATTTGGTGTTCACAAAGTAAAGCCGAACAGAGGATCAAATAATATCGCAGGAGTCTAATATAAGTATGTCAATATGCATATGCAGGCTTCGCTGCTGGTGTCCGCCGCACTGACTGCGGAGGTCGCCGTACTGAAGCAGGACCTCAAGGGGTCCAAGAAAGAGCTCGGCCTTGCCAAGAGGCAGCTCGAGGAGAACAAGGGTAAGTAATACCCTGTCTATAGATATGTATATATAAAAGAAGACGCGATTGCAAAATGACAGGATCATCATATATTTGCCAGGGGCCACGACCGAGGTGGCGACCCGGAAGCAAGCGCTAACCAAGGCCGAAGATAAAGCAGCCAAGGAGCGCACTGAGCGGGAAAAACAAGAGGCTCGGGTGAGCGAGGTGCAGCAAGAGCTCCAGGCTCTCGTGACGAAGCACGAGGCGCTGGAGCTTGACTCGAAGAGGTGAGAGTCTGAGCTTGCCGCGGGCCTCGAGGGCGCAAAAAGTGCCAAGGCCGAAGCCCAAAAGGCCCTCCAGGAAATCGATGCAATGAAGAAGATAACGACGGGTAAGACATTCTATATGCAGAGCAAGAATGTAAAAGTAAATTACCGATTACTTACCCGGATTCGGAGCTCTCCAGGAGCATTCGCATATTTGCCCCGCAGCGTGTCGGATGCCGCACAATTTTACCAGGCCGAGGAGGGAAGCTCAACGGAGAAGCCGTTCTGTTCTCAGTATACTGGGATCGAACACCCGATGCCTCTGAGCGACCAGCTAAAGCAGCTGGTCGACCTGCACAAGGCGTCCGAACAAGCCATGAAGGGCCTTATAGTCTGGCTGTGGCCTGGCGACGCCCTTCCGAACAGCTACTTCGGCCTGGTGAGGCGGCTTGTAGATGCCTGCCCACGGCTGGAGGTCGTCAAGCGGTCCGTCTGCATCGAAGGTGCACGCCAGGCTTTCGCCTGTGTGAAGGTGCAGTGGGCCAAGCTAGACGCCGTGAAGCTGATCAAGGAAGGGCCGCCGCAGGGCAAGGAGCATCGCACCCCCAAAATTTATTATGAGGGTGTCCTGAAGGGTGCCCGTCTTATCGCGGATGAATGTTCAAAGGATGTATTATTTGAGTAAACTTGCTCGTGTGATCATGTATGATGAAAACTTGTTTCATATGCACTATGCAACGCTTGTGTGAATTTAAAATATTACCTTCTGTTTGGCCGTTTATACAATCTGAGAGATGGCTAGTCCTCGGCTTCTGCCCCCATGCCACGAGTGCTGGGGTGTTCGGGATAAACCTAAGCACTCTTGTTCCCATGTTTGGGTCCTTCAAGGGAGGTGCTCAGCACAATGAACAAGGCAACCGGCCTAATAATGCTTTATCACTCTCACTTAGCCATAGAATTCTATAATTTTAAATTTCGGCGAAGCCCCTGGTATTCGGAAGGCCGCATTCGGGGCGCGATACATGCCTTTAAGCTAGACAGGGCCGGCCTTCGCCCTAAGCGACAGAAGTCTTTAGGAACTCGAAAACCTCGCCGAACAGCGACCAGTCTCTCGCCTTATCATGACAGTCAGTTTTAGCTTTCTCTACTGAGGTGCTAAGCCCGGCAGAAACGGGGCACAATCGCAGTAGTTCTCCTAGCGCTACCTTAGCCGATAGAGCGGAACGTAAGGTACCAAAACATAGGAGCCGGGCAAACCCAACATTTGACCAAAGACATGATTCGGAGCTGATGCATATAATGCTATAAGTTCGGGGTGCCGCACTTGTGAAAGTGTTTGGACTTTTCACACCATATTGTGGGGTGCTTGAGCCCCTGGCGTATGGACCGTACCAAAGTGTACGGGTGCTAAATGTCATAACTGAACATATGTATTGAAAAAAGAAATGAATAGAGAATGCAATAATAAGCTGAAGCTAAGCATTGTTTATTTTAAAAGGCTGCTGTGAAAGCAGAATGATACAAATAGTGCGATAAGCAAGAGATGGGACTATTTGACATGTCCCCCTCCAGGGGCGAGCTGCGAGACGGTATGTAAGACATGTATTTTGCTCGTTATAGAGACCACTTGGGAATTCGACGTAGCTTTCTGCCACCTTGGTTGTTGCATCGTGTGTTCAGCGGTTGTACTGCCGGACAGGCCTTCCGAAGAGTGGAGTCCTGAAAGTAGGAAACAATGACAAAATCAGGAGCCCCTAGTGCGGTTGAGCCGCATTTTTTGGGCGTGTCGTGGTCGTGCCCCTCCCCCTATGCCCATGGTATTTTCAGAGCGTAGTTATGTACATGTAGTACTGATTTCGCAGTTTCGCGAGGGCTGGGGTTGGGGCCGTATTGCTACGCTTGCTCAGAACGTGCCAGGCGGTCTTGTTGTAGGTTACTCCAGGCGCGCTTGCGGTGTCCGGACGTTTAATAGCCGGAGTGGAGAATTTCCTTGAGAGGCTGCTTTGTACTTCCGCTGCGAGGGCCACCGTGTGCTCCTCGGTCCGGAGAGAGCGTTCGATGTTTCCATTGACCGTAATGAATCCTCGAGGGCCTGGCATCTTGAGCTTGAGATATGCGTAGTGCGGCACCGCATTGAACTTTGCAAGTGCAGTTCGTCCGAGTAGTGTGTGATAGCCACTGCGGAACGGGACTATGTCCTCTCTTCGGAAATTATCCGGGGATCCGAAGACCACTTCAAGTCTAACTGAGCCTATACAGTTGGCCTCTACACCTGGTATGACGCCTTTAAAGGTTGTTTTTGTGGGTTTAATCCTTGAGGGATCTATGCCCATTTTCCGCACTGTATCCTGATAAAGGAGGTTCAGGCTGCTGCCGCCGTCCATAAGGACTCTAGTGAGGCGAAATCCGTCAATGATTGGGTCTAGAACCAATGCGGCGAATCCGCCATGGCGGATGCTAGTGGGGTGGTCCCTTCGATCAAAAGTGATCGGGCAGGAGGACCATGGGTTGAACTTTGGGGCGACTGGCTCCAACGCGTATACGTCCTTGAGTGCATGCTTCCGCTCCCTTTTGGGGATGTGGGTTGCATATATCATGTTCACCGTCCGCACTTGTGGGGGGAAGCCCTTCTGTCCACTATTGTTCGGCGGCCGGGGCTCTTCGTCCTCGTCGTTGTGCAGCCCCTTGTCTCTGTGTTCAGCATTTAACTTGCCAGCCTGCTTGAACACCCAACAATCTCTGTTGGTGTGATTGGCTGGTTTTTCGGGGGTGCCATGTATCTGGCACGAGCGATCGAGTATACGGTCCAAACTGGACGGGCCCGGAGTGTTCCTCCTAAATGGCTTTTTCCGCTGACCAGGCTTAGAGCCTCTGAATCCGGCATTAACTGCCGTATCTTCAGCGTTGTCGCTGTTAATGCGGCGCTTGTGCTTGTTGCGACGCGACCTGCCATTGCTGTCCTTGGTATCCGAATTACCAGGGCTCTTGGTCATGTTATTGCTACGAGCCAGCCAGCTGTCTTCTCCCACGCAAAAGCGGGTCATGAGTGTCATGAGGGCTGCCATAGATTTCGGCTTTTCCTGTCCAAGGTGCCAGGCAAGCCACTCATCATGGATGTTATGCTTGAAGGCTGCTAGGGCCTCTATGTCCGGACAGTCGACGATTTGATTTTTCTTGGTTAGGAACCGTGTCCAGAATTGTCTGGCTGCTGAATTATGTGGCTCAGGTCATCGGCGTCTGGTGGTCGCACATAAGTGCCCTAAAAGTTGTCGAGGAATGTGGCTTCCAGATCTTCCCAATAGCTGATGGACTCGGGTTAAGCCAATGTCGCGCTGGTCCCTTGAGCTTTAGTGGGAGGTATTTTATGGCATGTAAGTCGTCACCGCGGGCCATGTGGATGTGGAGGAGGAAATCCTCGATCCATACTGCGGGATCTGTTGTGCCATCGTATGATTCAATATTTATAGGTTTGAAACCTTCTGGGATTTGATGATCCATTACTTCGTCTGTGAAGCATAAGGGGTGTGCGGCCCCTCTGTATTGGGCTATATCACGATGCAGCTCGAATGGGTCTTGCCTGCTGTGTTCGGCCCGGCTGGATTTGCTTTTACTGTATCTAGCGTGACGTTTATCGTCTCGCGGAGTGGCGCGCCCTCGTGATCCGTAGATTGATCTTGCATGTGTTGCTTTGTCCTCCAATATGTCTCGCAGGTCTGGCATATCTCCCCGTGCCTTTTTATTTGAATGGCGTTGGGGTGGAGGCTGAGTTCTTGGCTGGAATGCCTCTCTATCGCGGCCACGAGGTGGCCGATCAGCCGTATCATACGCTTCTTCCTCCATTCGAGGTAGCAACCTACTCTTTGGGTAACTCTTGGAGGGGCGCTCAAGTTTATATTCCTTGGCTGCGAGAACTTCAGTCCATCTATCAGCTAGCAGATCCTGATCAGCTTGAAGCTGTTGCTGCTTTTTCTTAAGGCTATTTGTTGTGGCTATAAGCCGGCGTTTGAAGCGTTCTTGTTCGACGGGATCCTCTGGCACAGCGAATTCGTCGTCGCCGAGGCTTGCCTCGTCTTCGGAGGGGGGCATGTAATTATCATCCTCCGCTTGTCCATCTGCCGCTCTCTCAGGAGGGCTGGCTCCTCCATTCTCCTGTTCTAAATCTTGTTGGAGGGGATTGTTGTTGTCTTCGGCACTATCCGGAGTATTATTATCTCCTGTGCCAGTATCACCACTTTTGCTTTGGCGGGACTTAGAGTGGCGCCACTGATGTCGGCGCTTGGGTTGCTTCTTGGAGGGGTCATCCTCTGCTAACTCGTCACCATTGCCTTCTTTGGGTGTATCCACCATGTATATATCGTATGATGAGGTGGCTTTCCAGTGCCCTATAGGCACTGGTTCATGTTCGTCTCCTACATCGTCGTCCATACCGTCGATGTCTTCGGAGTTGAAGTTGAGCATGTCGGTTAAAAAATTGATAGTGGCTACGAAGTGGGTGGTGGGTGCGCGTCGAATTTCTTCATCGTCCGCATCCCAACCCTATTGGCCATAGTCCGGCCAGGGCTCTCCTGACAAAGAGAGAGACCTTAGTGAATTCAGAATGTCGCCAAAGGGCGAGTGCTGAAAGATATCAGCGGCAATGAATTCCATGATCGGCGCCCAATCGGATTCGATTGGCAGGGGCACAGAAGGTTCGGAGTCCGTGGCCAGAGAGGGATCTGGCAGTTTAACAACACGGCTCTCGTGCAAGGTAAGGTCGATGTTCGGCTTGATCGCCGCTGAGGGTAAGGCCTCCGTGGCGGGGTCCATCCACCCGTCCGCGGAAGGTGCAACTGGCTCCGAATTGAGGGTCGGAGGGGCTGCCGGTGCGATCTCCTTAACACTATCCGATGGGAGAGCTAAGTCATACTCATTGTGACGGCGTGGCGCACAAGGCAGAGGCTCGAATCCGTCAAAGATCAAATCTCCACGGATATCGGCCGTGTAGTTTAAGCTTCCAAACCTGACCTGGTGCCCAGGGGCGTAACTTTCAATCTGCTCCAGATGGCCAAGCGAATTGGCCCGCAGTGCAAAGCCACCGAACACGAAGATCTGTCCGGGGAGAAAAGTATCACCCTGGACTGCATCACTATCGATGATGGTAGGAGCCATCAAGCCTAATGGCGATGACACAGAGGAACTCTCAATGAAAGCACCAATGTCAGTGTCAAAACCTGTGGATCTCGGGTAGGGGGTCCCGAACTGTGCGTCTAGGCCGGATGGTAACAGGAGGCAGGGGACACAATGTTTTACCGAGGTTCGGGCCCTCTTGATGGAGGTAAAACCCTACGTCCTGCTTGATTAATATTGATGATATGGGTGTTACAAGAGTAGATCTACCACGAGATCAGAGAGGCTAAACCCTAGAAGCTAGCCTATAGTATGATTGTTATCCGTCCTATGGACTAAAACCCTCCGGTTTATATAGACACCGGAGAGGGCTAGGGTTACATAGAGTCGGTTACAATGGGAGGAGATCTACATATCTGTATTGCCAAGCTTGCCTTCCACGCCAAGGAAAGTCCCATCCGGACACGGGACGAAGTCTTCAATCTTGTACCTTCATAGTCCAAGAGTCCGGCCAAAGGTTATAGTCCGGCTATCTGGACACCCCCTAATCCATAGTATGATCATGTATATAGGCATCACGTCCGAGATAAGTAGACCGACTCCTACCTGCATCTACTACTATTACTCCACTCATCGACTGCTATCCAGCATGCATCTAGAGTATTAAGTTAATGAAAACATAGTAACACCTTAAGCAAGATGACATGATGTAGAGGGATAAACTCATGCAATATGATGAAAACCCCATCTTGTTATCCTCAATGGCAACAAGACAATACGTGCCTTGCTGCCCCTACTGTCACTGGGAAAGGACACCGCAAGATTGAACCCAAAGCTAAGCACTTCTCCCATTGCAAGAAAGATCAATCTAGTAGGCCAAACCAAACTGATAATTCGAAGAGACTTGCACAGATAACCAATCATACATAAAAGAATTCAGAGAAGATTCAAATTTTATTCATAGATAGACTTGATCATAAACCCACAATTCATCGATCTCAACAAACACACCGCAAAAAGAAGATTACATCGAATAGATCTCCACAAAAGAGGGGGAGAACATTGTATTGAGATCCAAAAATAGAGAAGAAGCCATCTAGCTAATAACTATGGACCCGTAGATCTGAGGTGAACTACTCACACTTCATCGGAGGGGCTATGGTGATGATGTAGAAGCCCTCCATGATCGATGCCCCCTCCGGCGGAGCTCCGGAACAGGCCCCAAGATGGGATCTCGTGGATACAGAAAGTTGCGGTGGTGGAATTAGGGTTTTGGCTCCGTATCTGATCGTTTGGGGGTACATAGGTATATATATGAGGAAGGAGTACGTCGGTGGAGCAACAGGGGGCCCACGAGGGTGGAGGGCGCGCCTGGGGGGTAGGCGCGCCCCCTACCTCGTGGCCTCCTCTCTTGTGTCTTGACGTAGGGTCCAAGTCTCTTGGGTCTTGTTCGTTGAGAAAGTCACGTTCCCGAAGGTTTCATTCCGTTTGGACTCCGTTTGATATTCCTTTTCTTCGAAACCCTAAAATAGGCAAAAAAAACAGCAATTCTGGGCTGGGCCTCTGGTTAATAGGTTAGTCCCAAAAATAATATAAAAGTGGATAATAAATCCCAATAATGTCCAAAATAGTAGATAATATAGCATGGAGCAATCAAAAATTATAGATACATTGGAGACGTATCAAGCATGCCCAAGCTTATTTCCTGCTCGTCCTCGAGTAGGTAAATGATAAAAACAGAATTTTTGATGCGGAGGGCTACTTGGCATAATTTTAATGTAATTCTTCTTAATTGTGGTATGAATATTCAGATCCGAAAGATTCAAGATAAAAGTTCATATTGACATAAAAATAATAATACTTCAAGCATACTAACAAAGCAATCATGTCTTCTCAAAATAACATGGCCAAAGAAAGTTATACCTACAAAATCATATAGTCTGGCTATGCTCCATCTTCACCACAAAAAATATTTAAATCATGCACAACCCCGATGACAAGCCAAGCAATTGTTTCATACTTTTGGTGTTCTCAAACTTTTTCAATCTTCACGCAATACATGAGCGTGAGCCATGGATATAGCACTATAAGTGGAATAGAATGGTGGTTGTGGAGAAGACAAAAAGGGAGAAGATAGTCTCACATCAACTAGGCGTATCAACGGGATAGGGAGATGCCCATCAATAGATATCAATGTGAGTGAGTAGGGATTGCCATGCAACGGATGCACTAGAGCTATAAGTATATGAAAGCTCAACAAAAGAAACTAAGTGGGCGTGCATCCAACTTGCTTGCTCATGAAGACCTAGGGTATATTGAGGAAGCCCATCATTGGAATATACAAGCCAAGTTCTATAATGAAAAATTCCCAATAGTATATGAAAGTGATAACATAGGAGACTCTATCATGAATATCATGGTGCTACTTTGAAGCACAAGTGTGGTAAAAGGATAGTAACATTGTCCCTTCTCTCTTTTTCTCTCATTTTTTTATTTGGGCCTTTTCTCTTTTTTTTATGGCCTCTTTTCCTCTCTTTTTTATTTTTCGTTCGGAGTCTCATCCCGACTTGTGGGGGAATCATAGTCTCCATCATCCTTTCCTCACTGGGACAATGCTCTAATAATGATGATCATCACACTTTTATTTTTCTTACAACTCAACAATTACAACTCGATACTTAGAACAAAATATGACTCTATATGAATGCCTCCGGCGGTGTATCGGGATATGCAATAAATCAAGAGTGACACGTATGAAAGAATTATGAATGGTGGCTTTGCCACAAATACGATGTCAACTAAGCAATATGACAATGATGGAGTGTGTCATAATAAACGGAACGGTGGAAAGTTGCATGGCAATATATCTCGGAATGGCTATGGAAATGCCATAATAGGTAGGTATGGTGGCTGTTTTGAGGAAGGTATATGGTGGGTGTATGATACCGGCGAAAGGTGCGCGGTATTAGAGAGGCTAGCAAAGGTGGAAGGGTGAGAAATGTGCGTATAATCCATGGACTCAACATTAGTCATAAAGAACTCATATACTTATTGCAAAAATCTACAAGTTATCAAAGCAAAGTATTATGTGCATGCTCCTAGGGGGATAGATTGGTAGGAAAAGACCATCGCTTGTCCCCGACCGCCACTCATAAGGAAGACAATCAAAAATTAAATCATGCTCCGACTTCATCACATAACGGTTCACCATATGTGCATGCTACGGGAATCACAAACCTTAACACAAGTATTTCTCAAATTCACAACTACTCAACTAGAATAACTTTAATATCACCATCTTCATATCTCAAAACAATTACCAAGCATCAAACTTCTCATAGTATTCAACACACTCATACGAAAGTTTTTACTATTCTTGAATACCAATCATATTGGGATTATTTAAGCAAATTACCATGCTATTTAATACTCTCAAAATAATCTAAGTGAAGCATGAGAGATCAATAGTTTCTATAAAACAAATCCACCACCGTGCTCTAAAAGATATAAGTGAAGTACTAGAGCAAGGATGATATAAGTGATATAAGTGAAGTACATAGAGTATTCTAACAAATTCCAAATCATATATTGCTCTCTCAAAAGGTGTGTACAGCAAGGATGATTGTGGTAAACTAAAAAATAAAGACTCAAATCATACAAGACGCTCCAAGCAAAACACATATCATGTGGTGAATAAAAATATAGCTCCAAGTAAAGTTACCGATAGAAGTAGACAAAAAGAGGGGATGCCTTCCGGGGCATCCCCAAGCTTTGGCTTTTAGGTGTCCTTAGATTATCTTGGGGGTGCCATGGGCATCCCCAAGCTTAGGCTCTTGCCACTCCTTGTTCCATAATCCATCAAATCTTTACCCAAAACTTGAAAACTTCACAACACAAAACTTAAAGTAGAAAATCTCGTGAGCTCCGTTAGCGAAAGAAAACAAAATACTACTTCAAGATACTGTAATGAACTCATTATTTATTTATATTGGTGTTAAACCTACTGTATTCCAACTTCTCTATGGTTTATAAACTATTTTACTAGCCATAGATTCATCAAAATAAGCAAACAACACACGAAAAACAGAATCTGTCAAAAACAGAACAGTCTGTGGTAATCTGAAGCTAGCGCAAGATCTGGAACCCCAAAAATTTTAAAATAAATTTATAGACGTGAGGAATTTATCTATTAATCATGTTCACAAAGAATTAACTAAATAGCACTTTCCAAATAAAAATGGCAGCAGTTGTCGTGAGCGCTAAAGTTTCTGTTTTTTACAGGAAGATTAACAAGACTTTCCCCAAGTCTTCCCAACGGTTCAACTTGGCACAAACACTAATTAAACACAAAAAACACAACCTAAACAGAGGCTAGATAAATTATTTATTACTAAAAAGGATAAAAATCAAGGAATAAAAATAAAATTGGTTTGCCTCCCAACAAGTGCTATCGTTTAACGCCCCTAGCTAGGCATAAAAGGCAAGGATAGATCTAGGTATTGCCATAATAGTAAGATAGATCATTAAAACTCATTTCATATTCTCTATGTTCGGCAGCAAGTTTTCTTTGAGGCAAGCAAAAGTAATGAAAAGGGCTAAATTTAATGGGGCAAAAGTCCCCAAGATCAACCTTGGGAGGTATAGGTGATGGGGTCATGTACCTAGGGTAGGGTCACAGACCTGATCTAAGTACCCTGCCCAAGGACACCCGTAGAAGAGATCACCTTCCAGTCGACCTACGAGGGACTCACTCGACTGACTTGGAGGACTCGACCACGAAGACTCACTCGACCACCAGAAGGTCAAGGGGCACTCGGCACTGCAACGGTCTGTAATTAAATAGACTTTATGATAGTAAAGTCACTATATGTGGGGCGTTACCAGTAACGCCCCAGACTTAATGTACCTTAAACCCTTCATTACGTAGGCTGGCTGGGGTCCTGGCGCACTCTATATAAGCCACCCCCCCTCCACAGGTAGAAGGGTTCGGCACCCTGTAACTCATATACACATAATCCACTCGACCGCCTCCGGGCTCCGAGACGTAGGGCTTTTACTTCCTCCGAGAAGGGCCTGAACTCGTACATCTCTTGTGTTTACAACCTCTCCATAGCTAGGAACTTGCCTCTCCATACCTACCCCCCACTCTACTGTCAGACTTAGAACCACGACAGTTGGCGCCCACCGTGGGGCAGGTGTTTTAGCGATTTTGTGGAGAAGTTGCGATTCTTCCGAGTACTTTCATCATGGTAGCTGCTGGAGTTTTGGTCGAGGGTCGACAGATTCGTCTCGGTGCTCTCACCTTCGTCGCCGACGACTCCTCCTGGCTCCAGGAGGCTCCACTCGACGTCGATGCGCTCCCCGTCCGCGGTGCGACGCATTTTCGCGCATGTGTCCGCGGCGTTCTGCTACGGCAGCCGTCGACCCCATATCGGTCGACTCCCCTATCGACCGCCCTCCCGGTCTCTCGCCAGCGCAAGCACTCGGGTCGGTCGAGGCTTCAGCGGTGGGTGAGACACGCGGTGGCTCGCCAGACGGCCACCATCCAAGTTGCGGCAATCGAGCCCGACGAATCTCTCTACGGCCTGTTCGATCTGTCGACTGGCTCCGTAGAGACTGCATCCGAATGTGATAGCAGTGATCCAGCGGCGGAAATCCTGATGGTCGACGGGCCTCGCAGCCCCCCTGGCTTCGCCCGTGATGGTGGGGCAGGCGACGGAGGCGACCCCGCACGAGACCACGAAGAGTACCAGCCCGAGCCACTCGACTCTCTGCAAAGAGAGGAACTTCGCCGCAGGAACGTGGATGCCCTGCATACTCCCATCGCAGGAGAAACCCCCGAGGCTCGCGCCTTGGAGGAGGCACGTTTGGCCAACTTGGCCGAACGCGCTCGCTTGGAGAATCTTCAGCGAGCACTCGACGAGCGCGCGCGGCAACGAGTTCCCGACGCCAGTCGACGTCAACTCTTCCCGCCGACTCAGGTATATCGAACCCCAATCCAGAATTTAGCAGCTGCGACCCGTATAGCAGAGTCCATCCAGCCCTCTCAGTCGGAAGCTGGCAGAGGCTTGATGCAGATCAGGGATCTGCTCCGGGCAGTAGGAGATCAGAATTCAGCCGTGTCGCAGTCGCGCAACAGAATTCACAGTCGATCCGTCGCTGCGAATACGGTTCAGTTGGCTCACAGTCCTAGATCGCCTCCGCGGCGTGAAGGGCGCGAGAATCAGCGAGTCCAATATGAAGACCGACGCGACCGAGATGATAGGCGTCGAGTGCCCAATTCCCCTCCGAGGGGTGGGTCTTACGCTCCTCGGCAGCAAGATGACAGACGTTAGCTCAGTGCGGGGCGAAGAGTTCCAGTCGACCCCAGAGAACCAGGCTTCGACGCGCGATCCATTATTGTGCAAGGCTTGGTCGACCGGAACAGAGCCCATTGAGGTGGACTCGACAGAGATGCGCCTACGAGCAGTCGAGTGCATGTTTCTGGTCTGGAATGTTTCAGCAGAGCTATCAGAGCCGCAGTGATTCCTCCCAATTTCAGGTTGGCAACAGGAGTCAGCAAGTTCACTGGTGAGTCTAAGCCTGAAACTTGGCTTGAGGACTACCGAGTGGCAGTTCAGATTGGTGGTGGGAATGACGAGGTGGCCATGAAGCATTTGCCCCTCATGCTGGAAGGTTCTGCCAGAGCGTGGTTGACTCAGTTACCTCCTAGCAGCATTTACACTTCGGAAGATCTGTCCCGAGTGTTCGTCAGAACGTTTGAAGGAACTTGCAAGCGACCGGCTGGATTGACGGAGCTGCAAGTCTGCGTGCAGAAGACCAATGAGACTCTCAGGGAGTATATTCAGAGGTGGATCACTTTGCACCATACTGTGGAGAATGTGTCTGATCATCAGGCAGTCTGCGCCTTCAAGGATGGTGTCAAGAACAGAGAATTGAGTTTGAAATTTGGTCAAACCGGTGACATGACCTTGAGTCGGATGATGGAAATTGCTACCAAGTACGCCAACGGCAAAGAAGAAGACCGACTCCGAAGCGGCAAGCACAAGCCAAGTCAGTCGAAGAAGGGAAACACCAGTCGGAAACAGAAGCGGAAGGCTGAACCGGCAGCTCCTGGAGAGGCTCTGGCCGTGACTCAGGGAAAGTTTAAAGGGAAACCAAAAGGATCCTGGAACCCTAAGAAGGTAAAGGATAAAGAAGGGAATGACGTGATGGATATGCCGTGTCACATCCACACGAAGAAAGACGAAGAGGGGAATATCATTTACCCAAAGCATACCACTCGCCAATGTCGACTCCTGATCCAGCAGTTTCAAGGAAAACAGTCTAAAGACAAGGAAAAGGAGTCGGACAAGGCCGAAGGCAAGGAGGACAGTGAGGAAGGATATCCGCATATCAATTCCACTCTGATGATCTTTGCAGATGCGGAAAGCAAGAGTCGATTGAAAGTCATTAACCGTGAGGTGAACATGGTTACCCCAGCAAAAGCAAATTATTTGAGATGGTCCCAAACACCCATCACATTCGACCAATCTGATCATCCGACTCATATTGCCACCCCTGGGAGGCAAGCTTTGGTGGTCGATCCAATTGTCGAAGGCACTCGACTGACAAAAGTGCTGATGGACGGTGGTAGTGGGCTGAATTTGTTGTATGCAGACACACTGAAAGGAATGGGCATTCCGATGTCCCGACTGAGCACCAGTAACATGAGCTTTCATGGAGTTATACCAGGGAAGAAAGCCGAGTCACTCGGCCAAATAGCTCTGGACGTGGTGTTTGGTGATTCAAAACATTTTCGCAAAGAGAAGTTGACGTTTGAGGTCGTGGATTTTCAGAGTGCATATCATGCCATTTTGGGGAGACCAGCTTATGCACGGTTCATGGCTCGGCCATGTTAGGTGTACCTCAAATTGAAGATGCCCGGCCCCAAAGGAGTGATCACTGTCACCGGTGATCGGAAAAAGGCAGAAGAGTGCTTTCAGAAGGGCTCAAAGATTGCCGATTCCCAGGTGACAGCGGTCGAGTTCGAAGAATACAAGCAAAACGCAGATCCGAGTGATTTGCTACGATCCAAGAAACCCGCCACAGAATCTGCATTTCAGTCGTCCGGTGAGACGAAGCCTGTTCACATTCACCCGACCGACCCCGATGCAGCTCCGACCCACATCTCCACAGCACTCGACTCGAAATAGGAAGAAGCGCTCATCCAGTTCCTCCATGAGAACTGGGACATTTTTGCATGGAAGCCCGCTGACATGCCAGGTGTTCCCAGGGGACTGGCTGAGCATCGCCTAAGAGTCGACTCATCAGCTAAACCAGTCAAAGAGCATCTTCGGTGGTCCGCCGTCCAGAAGAGAAAAGCCATTGGTGAGGAAGTGGCTCGACTGTTGGCGGCAGGATTTATCCAAGAGATATACCACTCCGAGTGGCTCGCTAATGTCGTCATGGTCCCTAAGAAGGACAAATCACTCTGAATGTGCATTGATTTCAAGCACATCAATCGGGCCTGCCCGAAAGATCATTTTCCTCTCCCTCGCATAGATCAAATTGTTGACTCGACCGCGGGATGCGAGAGATTGTCTTTTCTAGACGCCTACTCCGGGTACCACCAGATCCGTCTGTACGGACCCGACGAGGTAAAAACAGCTTTCATCACTCCATTCGGGTGCTTCTGCTATGTCACCATGCCATTCGGCCTCAAGAATGCCGGAGCCACATTTATGCGAATGATTCAGAAGTGTCTACTCACTCAAATCAGTCAAAATGTGGAAGCGTATATGGATGATATCGTCGTCAAGTCACGAAAAGGTTCCGACCTGCTCGCTGACCTCGCCGAAACATTTGCCAACCTCAGAAGGTATGATATCAAGCTCAATCCATCAAAGTGCACATTCGGAGTTCCTGGTGGCAAGTTACTCGGTTTTCTCGTTTCCGAGCGAGGGATCGACGCTAATCCAGAGAAGATCGGCACTATTCTCCGAATGAAACGCCATGTGCGAGTGCACGATGTCCAGAAGCTTACTGGATGCTTGGCCGCATTAAGTCGATTCATCTCACGACTCGGTGAAAAGGCATTGCCTCTTTACCGACTGATGAAGAAGGCAGACAAGTTCGAGTGGACTCCAGAAGCTGATGCAGCATTTGCCGAGCTAAAAGCTCTGCTCTCCACCCAGCCGGTGCTTGCTGCTCCAATCAGCAAAGAGCCTCTGTTGCTTTATATCGCATCCACAGGACAAGTCGTCAGTACTGTGCTTACGGTCGAGCGGGAAGAAGAAGGAAAAGCTTTCAAAGTTCAGCGCCCAGTGTATTATTTGTCTGAAGTCTTGACTCCATCCAAGCAAAGATATCCTCATTATCAGAAGCTTGTGTATGGAATATACATGACCACAAAGAAGGTTGCTCATTATTTCTCTGATCATTCCATCACAGTCGTCAGCGACGCTCCACTATCAGAGATTTTGCACAACAGAGATGCAACTGGTCGAGTGGCTAAATGGGCGATTGAACTTCTTCCCCTTGATATCAAGTTTGAGGCAAAGAAAGCCATTAAGTCCCAGGCAATAGCAGATTTCCTCGCCGAGTGGATTGAACAGCAGCAGCCGACTGAAGTTCACTCGGAGCATTGGGCCATGTTTTTTGATGGCTCTAAGATATTGAATGGTTCCGGTGCTGGGGTTGTCCTGGTTTCCCCCAGAGGAGATAAGCTCAGATATGTGCTCCAGATTCACTTTGATTCCTCCAACAATGAGGCAGAGTATGAGGCCCTCTTATAAGGATTGCGCATGGCCATTTCACTCGGCGTCCGTCGCCTGATGGTCTATGGCGACTCGGATTTAGTGGTCAACCAAGTGATGAAGGAGTGGGACGTGAGAAGCCCAGCCATGACTGGATACTGCAGTGCAGTGAGGAAGCTAGAAAGAAGTTCGAGGGGTTGGAGCTCCATCATATACCCCGACTAAAAAATCAAGCAGCTGATGATCTAGCAAAGATAGGTTCCAAGAGAGGAGCCATTCCGAGTGGTGTGTTCTTGGAGCATATACACACCCCGTCAGTCAAAGAAGATCCTTTCACCGAAGAAGCTCCACAGCCCAAGAGTGCCACAGATCCGACTGAGGTTGAAGTCCCACCAGTGGTCGACTTGGTCATGGAGGTCTTGGTAGTCATTCCCGACTGGACAGTTCCGTATGTCGCGTATATCCTGAGAAAAGAGCTTCCGGAGGATGAGGAAGAGGCTCGACAGATCGTCCGTCGATCTAAAGCCTTTACCGTAATCAAAGGACAGTTATATAGAGAAAGCGCGACTGGAGTTGGTCAGAAGTGCATAACACCAGAAGAAGGTTGAATCATCCTCAATGATATCCACTCGGGAACCTGTGGTCATCATGCGTCCTCTCGGACCATCGTGGCCAAAGCATACCGAGCCGGGTTTTACTGGCCAAAGGCGAATGAGATGGCAAAGGAAATAGTGGATAAGTGCGAGGGATGTTAGTTCTACTCTAATATGTCGCACAAGCCTGCATCAGCTCTGAAGACCATTCCACTCGTCTGGCCTTTCGCGGCATGGGGGTTGGACATGGTCGGTCCTTTGAGAACAGGGCGAAGTGGCTTCACGCATGTACTGGTGGCAGTCGACAAGTTCACCAAGTGGATTGAGGCTAAACCAATCAAGAACCTTGACGCCGGTGCTGCTGTTAGCTTCATCAGGGAACTGATATTCAGATATGGAGTCCTGCACAGCATCATTACGGATAATGGGTCGAACTTTGACTCGGAAGAATTCAGGGATTTCTGCAACTCTCAAGGTACACGAGTCGACTACGCTTCGGTCGCCCATCCACAGACGAATGGACAAGCAGAGCGAGCCAATGGCCTGATTCTCAAGGGATTGAAACCCCGACTGATGCGTGATCTCAAGCATGCAGCTGGAGCTTGGGTCGACGAACTTCCCTCGGTGCTTTGGGGACTGCGGACCACACCTAATCGGTCGACCGGAAGAACTCCATTCTTCTTGGTCTACGGAGCTGAAGCAGTCTTGCCGAGTGATCTTCTCCACAATGCTCCTCGAGTTGAAATCTACAACGAAGCAGAAGCTGAACAAGCGCGGCAGGACGCAGTCGACCTTTTAGAGGAAGAAAGGGAGATGGCTCTGATCCGGTCGACCATCTACCAACAAGATTTGCGTCGTTTCCACGCCAGAAATGTGAGGGGTCGAGCCTTCCAGGAAGGAGATTTAGTTCTCCGAGTGGATCAGAAGAAACAACATAAGCTTGCTCCTTCTTGGGAAGGACCCTTCATCGTCACCAAAGTTCTCCACAACGGGGCGTACCGTCTTTACAACATCGAACATAATATCGACGAGCCCCGAGCTTGGAACGCGGAACTACTCCGCCCATTTTACACTTGAGTTTATCACTCGGATGAGTTGCAATAAAGTACTCCTGTAGTCCATGGATTTCAAAATAATAGTGTCATAGTTCCTCCATAATTTTTGTCACTTTTTATTTTTGTCCAATAAAAATTTTCCCCTCAGTGGGTGACTTAGCCGCGAATCCGTTTCGCCTAAGTTATAAAAAATCCTACCGAGTGGTAAGCCAGACTTCCACTCGGAGGCTTAGCTGCAGTCCAAGGACTCGCCTAAGTTACCAAAATCCTACCGAGTGGTAAGCCAGACTTCCACTCGGAGGCTTAGCTGCAGTCCAAGTACTCGCCTAAGTTATAAAAATCCTACGGAGTGGTAAGCCAGACTTCCACTCGGAGGCTTAGCTGCAGCCCAGTGCTCGCCTAAGATATAGAAATCCTACCGAGTGAAGAGCAAACCTTCCACTCGGAGGCTTAGCTGCAGCCCAGTGCTCGCCTAAGATATAGAAATCCTACCGAGTGACGAGCAAACCTCTCACTCGGGGGCTTAGCTGCAGCCCAGTGCTCGCCTAAGATATAGAAATCCTACCGAGTGAAGAGCAAACCTCTCACTCGGGGGCTTAGCTGCAGCCCAGCGCTCGCCTAAGTTATCAAAATCCTACCGAGTGAAGAGCAAACCTCTCACTCGGGGGCTTAGCTGCAGCCCAGCACTCGCCTAAGTTATCAAAATCCTACCGAGTGACGAGCAAACCTCTCACTCGGGGGATTAGCTGCAGTCCAAGTACTCGCCTAAGTTATGAAAATCCTACCGAGTGAAGAGCAAACCTC
>NC_041380.1:602585663-602587601 GCF_002162155.2 Triticum dicoccoides | reverse complement strand
CTAAGTTATCAAAATCCTACCGAGTGAAGAGCAAACCTCTCACTCGGGGGCTTAGCTGCAGCCCAGCGCTCGACTAAGTTATCAAAATCCTACCGAGTGACGAGCAAACCTCTCACTCGGGGGCTTAGCTGCAGTCCAAGTACTCGCCTAAGTTATGAAAATCCTACCGAGTGAAGAGCAAACCTCTCACTCAGAGGCTTAGCTGCAGTCCAAGTACTCGCCTAAGTTATCAAAATCCTACCGAGTGACGAGCAAATCTCTCACTCGGGAGGCTTAGCTGCAGCCCAGCGCTCGCCTAAGTGGATTAAGGAATAAGTCGACTGCAGTGAGCGTCTTGCTTTGAACCTGCAAAAGACATTTCGAGCCAAAAGCAATCATATTCAAACACCAAATTCAAGTTCAGATCGATACCTAAAGGAACCAAAAGTGCTCAGGCGCTAAGCCTGTTAAGGTTTATCGGTTACAACTCCACTCGGCATATCGAGGCAAATTTAAAGCGTCGAGCTTAGAAGGAGTTTTTTACCCCTCCTGTGGAGGGCTGGAAGGTGCAACAAACTCATCAAGATCAATTCCATCTGCGATCCGAGTGGCAGCAGCAAGGAAAGTTTCCATAAAGGACCTGAAGTCGTGTTTCTTGGTGTTGGCCACCCAGAGGGCAGCCAGCTTGTCTTCTCGCGCATCTTTGCAGTGGACTCGGGACAGACACAGAGCAACATCTGCACCACACCGAGCCGAGGACTTTTTCCACTCCTGCACTCGACCAGGGACAGCGTTCAAACGAGCCATCAGCAACTCGAGGTCGTTCTGGAGTGTCTCCCCGGGCCAGAGCGTTGAGTCGATGCGAGATGTGGCGACCTTCAGCCTTGCAAGATAGTCCACGGCAGCTGCAACACGGGACTCCAGTCGGAAAACATTCATGGCAACTTCGTCGTTCACCGGAGAATTGACGGGGTCAAGGTTTGGTTCCAGCCGGCTAGTCTCTTCTTCAAAGTTTTGACAAAATTCTGCAAGGACGATCACCGAGTCAAGGCAATGGTCGAATGAAGAAAACCACAGTTGAAAAAGATTGTTGAAGGTTTACCTTCAAGCATAAGAAACAGCTTCTTAGCAAGACCACTCAGGAAGACCTCCAGATCATTTTTCTTCCCAAGAACAGCTTTCAGAGTAGCATTTTCTTGCTCAAGCTTTGTGACTGAAGCTAACTTCTCATCGACAAGCTTGATCTTCTCAGCTAGTTCAAGGTCTTTTTTCCTTTGGGCCTCCCTCACCTTACCTGCAAGTTACAGCAAGATCAGATTTTGAAACAAATGAAGGGAAAAAGCAGTCGTCGAGGTCTCACCAAACATACCTTCGGTCTCCTCCTTTGCCTTTGTTAGATTCTCCTGAACCAGCTTCAAATTCAGCTCGAGCTGAATGTGCTTGTTTTCCAGTTCAGTGTAGCGAGCCGCAAGGTCACAGGAGTTCTGCGAAGAACCAATCGACTAAATGTCAAAGATAATTCACTTCTGAGTGGAAAAGGAAAAATCACGCGTTTCTAAGACTACAGTCGAATCCAAGCATTCGACCGTAGTCTCGGGGACTACACCCAGTGGGTGCACTCAGCGTGCCCCCACTAATCCTATTGAAGACAGAGTCGACCAGTCGAGCGGTTTGCGAAATCCAGTCGCCATAGTCGAATGACGGAAAGACTGAAATTATAAAGCCTAAGGCCGACTGCCAGCAGTCGACCTTAGCCTTGGGGACTACACCCAGTGGGTGCACCCAGCGTGCCCCCACTAATCCTATTGAAGACAGAGTCGACCAGTCGACCGGTTTGCGAAATCCAGTCGCCATAGTCGAATGACTGAAAGACTGAAATTATAAAGCCTAAGGCCGACCGCCAGCAGTCGACCCTAGCCTTGGGGACTACACCCAGCGTGCCCCCACTAATCCTATTGA
>NC_041380.1:602575745-602585379 GCF_002162155.2 Triticum dicoccoides | reverse complement strand
AATCCAGTCGCCATAGTCGAATGACGGAAAGACTAAAATTATAAAGCCTAAGGCCGACTGCCAGCAGTCGACCTTAGCCTTGGGGACTACACCCAGTGGGTGCACTCAGCGTGCCCCCACTAATCCTATTGAAGACAGAGTCGACCAGTCGACCGGTTTGTGAAATCCAGTCGCCATAGTCGAATGACGGAAAGACTGAAATTATAAAGCCTAAGGCCGACCGCCAGCAGTCGACCCTAGCCTTGGGGGCTACACCCAGCGGGTGCACTCAGCGTGCCCCCGCTAACACGGAGTTTAAATCGACACACCCAGCGGGTGATTACTATAAATTCTGGAAAGAAAACAAGCGGTGGTCGACTGACCTGAACATTGCTTTGAAGGGCGGAACTGGCGTCGTAAGCTGCCTGGCTCGCATCCCGGATGGTCTTCAACTGCTCCATCATGATCCCTGCCTGGTGTATCGCCTCCTTCGCGGCGCCAGCTTGGTCCTCTGGGACGTGGTGCATCGTGAAGAGGGAGGGCTGCAGAGCACTCGTCAGTGGATCTGCGAAGGACACAGTGTGTCGAGTGGTGTTCTCCTCCTCCGCGACCAGAGTCTCAGGCACCGTCACATCCTGGGGCACCCTGCTGGCAGATGCTTTCCTTCTCATTCTGTGCTTCAGCGGTTCCTTATCTTCATCATCATCAGGGAGAGTGATAACAACATTGGATGGAGCTACAGAAAAGAATCAGAATTAGAGATCATGTGTCAGTCGACTAGAAACGGGGTTAAGAGTATAGTACCAGGTTTTGAGGTTGCTGCGTCCTCCATCTCATGATCGTCAGCCCGGGCTGAGGTCTCAGAAGTAGCAGCACTGCAACTCCAAAGAGTCAGTCGACTAAATCCAGCGCCAACCAGAGATAAAGTTCACACAAAACAAGAAGACTTAAGCAACATGATTACCCTGATATGGTGGGGATGGACACCTTCATCTTCGGCAGGTGCTTGGTCGGCTTTGACGGGGCCGCCCTGGGCTGCTTCGACGCCTTTTCAGTCGGCGCCGGAGAGGTGGTCCGAGGGCGCTTGGTCGACTATGTGACAGTCACAACTCCCTTGCCACGTTCAGTCGCAGGGTCATGGACAAGCTTCGACCGCCTTTCCGAGCGCGGTGGTGCAACCTCCTCCTCCTCCTCCTCTTCCTCGTCCTCATCAACATCATCATCATTGTCATCAGTGTCATCATCATCATCATCATCCTCAGCGGCGTCCGAGTCCCACTCCTCCTCCTGGCTCTCGCCCCCGCTCGCTTCTCCCTCCTCAGTCAGAGCCTGTGCTCCGTTGGGCATCGAGTACAGCTCAGTGAGGGCCTGATAGACATCAAGACAAAGATCAGTCGACCGATCGGCAGAGAGAACAGAAATAAATGTGACGAGAATACAATGGGAAGTGGAGCAGACATACCTTGTTTGGATCACTGTGGCAGTCGAGTGGAGGAATCCTTCTGGCTCCGTGAGGGTTATCCTTGTTCCCAGTAACAGCGGCTATCCACCTTTCCAGAGTGGCATCGTCGACTGTTTCTGGATTGACCAGAGTCACATCCTCAGTCCCGCAGTACAACCACATGCAATGGCTCCGGAACTGAAGAGGCTGGATACGACGCCTAAGAAAAACCTCCAGGAGATCCATACCCGTCACTCCATCCCAAACCAACTGAACTACACGCTCCATCAGCATCTTCACGTCAGGTTTCTCCTCCGGAATCACCTTCAGAGAGGAGGGCTTGTTCACTCGGCCCATGGTGAACTGAGGGAGTCCACTCGACTGCCCCGGCATCGACTGATCCTGGCAGTAGAACCAGGTCGACTGCCAGCCTCTGACTGACTCGGGAAATGTCATGGCTGGGAAGGTGCTCTTGTTCCTCACCTGGATCCCCAGACCCCCACACATTTGGACAACTCGGGTTTTTTCGTCGCCTGGGCTCGCCTTCTTCACGGTCTGAGAGCGACACGTGAATATGTGCTTGAACAAACCCCAATGCGGTCGACAACCCAGGAAACTCTCACACATGGACACAAACGCGGAAAGATAGGCGATAGAATTCGGGGTGAAGTGGTGGAGTTTCGCTCCAAAGAAGTTCAAGAAACCACGAAAGAAAATGCTCGGCGGCAATGAGAATCCGCGGTCGACATGGGTAGCCAGAAGCACGCACTCACCCTCTTTCGGTTGGGGCTGCCACTCTTTCCCCGAAAGCCTCGCAGCTCCATGAGGGATCAGGCCCTCGTTGGCCATGTCGAGGAGATCCTTCTCCGTGATGGTCGACTGGATCCAATCTCCCTGGACCCAGCCTTTCGGCAGGCGAGATCTAGACGAAGACCCGCCGTGGCTGGTGGATCTCCCCTTCGCCTTCTCCGTCACCGATGCCGTCTTCGCGCATTCCAGCGCCGCCGTCTTCTCCTTGACCATGGCTACCGGCGAGGCGCGCGAGGAGAGGTTGTGCGGAGGCGAGAGCGAGCGCGTTGGGCAGAGACGAAGGGAGCAGAGGGAGAATGCTGAGGCACTGTTCAAAAAACCCTCGCCAGGCGCATTTATAAGATCCCTTCCGAGTGGATGACAGGTGGGCCCGGTCGATCTAATCATATCCTGAAACAGTTGTGCGGGCGTGATACGTGGCGAAAAAAGTGGCGCGGGGATCAAGGCGTCTATGCCCTGTCCCATCTGAGCACCGCGGTCCGCTCCGCTTCGCGTGCTCCCCCAAATTCCGTATCCCGCGGAATCCGCGAACGGCAGATCAGTCTGCCAGACGCGGGATTTCCTGCGATCCGTCGCTCGGAAATCAGCGAAGTCCAAAAGATCACTCGACGAAGAAAAAGAATGGATCGAGTCGACTGAAGAAAAGTTGTTCACTATCAACAAAGAGAATTTTTTGGTTCAAAACAACGCACGACCAGTATGCGAAAGCTAATCGGAAACAACATCAACTCCTTCATCACTCAAGCCTCAATCCATTCAGGGGCTAATGATGGGGTCATGTACCTAGGGTAGGGTCACAGACCTGATCTAAGTACCCTGCCCAAGGACACCCGTAGAAGAGATCACCTTCCAGTCGACCTACGAGGGACTCACTCGACTGACTTGGAGGACTCGACCACGAAGACTCACTCGACCACCAGAAGGTCAAGGGGCACTCGGCACTGCAACGGTCTGTAATTAAATAGACTTTATGATAGTAAAGACACTTTATGTGGGGCGTTACCAGTAACGCCCCAGACTTAATGTACCTTAAACCCTTCATTACGTGGGCTGGCTGGGGTCCTGGCGCACTCTATATAAGCCACCCCCCCCTCCACAGGTAGAAGGGTTCGGCACCCTGTAACTCATATACACATAATCCACTCGACCGCCTCCGGGCTCCGAGACGTAGGGCTTTTACTTCCTCCGAGAAGGGCCTGAACTCGTACATCTCTTGCGTTTACAACCTCTCCATAGCTAGGACCTTGCCTCTCCATACCTACCCCCACTCTACTGTCAGACTTAGAACCACGACAATAGGTTCCTCCTTTGGTCCTTCATATTGCACAACCAATTCATCATTATAAGCATTCTTTTGACAGAACTTTGTGAGCATATATTCAAGAGAATATCCTAGTTCATTATTTAAAATAGCCAAATCATCATTAAGTTCAGAAATTCTATCAACTAAAACATTGGTAGGAACCCTTTTTCTAAGATTTTCATTGAAAGCAACATAGTCTAGAGATTGAAAACACATTATTTCTTCTTGATCAAAGAGGATGGCCTCTATGGGAGGACGACAAGCGTCCACCCTATAATGTGCAAAGATTTCTTTGGCCTCTTTTATTATGAATCTAAACTCATGAGCCAAAAAGATAGTAGCGGCACACTTAACAGAAGAATGCTCAATGTTAGAAAATTCTAGGAAAATCCTTTGTATGCAAGGGTGCATGTGCATGAATTGTCTTTCAAGTTCAACTACAAGCATGGCAATAGCATCCACAAGACTACTAGTTCTATGAATAATAGAACTACCCATAGAAGGTAATTAAAGCACCGTCACAAGTAAAGAAATCTTGAATAACTCCTTTTCCAAAAATATTACCACTACCATCACGGATTTTTTTTGTATGTAAGATGGGTGGTTCTTTAGTAGGAGCATCCGAATTTTTCATGATATTATTATTGTCCATGTCGACAATAATTTCCCCAATTTCAGACATAACGGCAGAAGGTGCAAAGGGTAAAAAGAGGCAAATAGAGAAAGATAGGGAGGATAGAGAGACACTAGTAGAATACAGGGCTTTGGTCCAGGCCGGGTCAGCCCATTAGTCCCGGTTCAGCCCAGAACTGGGACCAATGTGGGCCCAGGGGGTCGGCCGGGCCACGTGGGCCATTGGTCCCAGTTCATCTGGACCTTTTGGTCCCCGTTGGTGGGATGAACCGGGACCAATGGGCCTCGCTCCTGGCCCACCACCATTGGTCCCGGTTGGTGGCTTGAACCGGGACCAAAGGCTCCCCTTTAGTCCCAGCTCATGTCACCAACCGGGACCAATGAGGTGCCTATATATACCCCTCGCTCGCGAGCAGAGCACCCCAGTGCTCTGTTTTTCTCTGGTCGAGGGGGAGAGGGCTTGGTGGTGCTCTAGCTCACCTCCTATGCACACAAGGTGTTCGATGGAATGCCTGAGCCACACTACATAAGCTTTCTCCTCTCCAAGCTCGACCTCCAAGCTCCATTTTCCATAATATTTGTCTAGGTTTAGAGTCCCGTCACGCCTCGTCCCCGTCTTCACGGCCGTCGATCACCCGCGCCGAGCTCATCGCAGGCACCACCGTGGTGAGCCTCTTGTTCTTATATTCTTTCTGAAAGGAAAAATATTCTTACTTGTATGTTTACATAGATACTTGTATTATTTTCTTACTTTTATTATTGCATCTTATATAGTGCGATAGTTTTGGTATCCGCCCCCGTCGGCCCTCGTCCTGTCTATGATTCGGATGTGGTATATATATTATCTTTATAACTATTGGTTCATTTATTGTTTATGAAAATTATGCCGACCAACGTGACATAGATTTTATTTATGTAGGATGTATGTGAATCGGAAATGCCAACCGACCCTATTGTCGAGAGGTTAAATTTAGTTGAAGAAGAAAACAATTTGTTGAAGGAAAAAATAAAAAAATTGAGGAGGAGAAGATGATATCGGAGTTGCATGTTGCGGATGTCGTCCATGATCACAAGATCAAGATGGATGCAATGCGCTTGAAGATTAGAAAGATTAGAAAATATGCCATTCATACCGAGGCTTGGTATCATTATGCCGTTGGATCAATTGTTACCTTGGTTGCGATTATGATCGCATTTGTTTTCGCATTGAAATGTTTTACATAGTTTCAATGTATGGTTTAATTAATTAGATGCTCTGGAGAGCTATATGTTGTTAGATGAGAACTATGTATGCACTTTCGTTTTAATGTGATGATGAACTTCTATTAATTTGGACACTTAATTATATATAATGCATGCAGATGAACCGGCAATGGATGTACGGTGACAGACACACCCGCGAGTACATTAAGGGCGTGCATGAGTTTCTCGATGCGACTGAGGCAAACAAGCAGAATGGTTTTATGTGTTGTCCATGCACTCAATGTGGGAATACGAGGTCTTACTCTAACCGGAAAATCCTTCACTCCCACCTGTTTTACAAGGGTTTCATGCCACACTATAATGTTTGGACGAGGCACGGAGAAATAGGGGTTATGATGGAAGACGGCGAAGAAGAAGAGTACGATGACAACTATGTGCCCCCTGAATACGGTGATGCTGCAACGGGGGGAGCTGGTGAAGATCAAGAGGAACCAGACGATGTGCCCAATGATGCTGCAACGGGTGAAGCTGCTGAAGATCAAGAGGAACCAGACGATGTGCCCGATGATGATGATCTCCGCCGGGTCATTGTCGATGCAAGGACGCAATGCGAAAGTCAAAAGGAGAAGCTAAAGTTCGATCGCATGTTAGAGGATCACAAAAAAGGGTTATACCCCAATTGCGAAGATGGCAACACAAAGCTTGGTACCGTACTGGAATTGCTGCAGTGGAAGGCAGAGAATGCTATGGCTGACAAAGGATTTTAGAAGCTACTGAAAATATTGAAGAAGAAGCTTCCAAAGGATAACGAATTGCCTGGCAGTACATATGCAGCAAAGAAGGTCGTATGCCCTCTAGGATTGGAGGTGGAGAAGATACATGCATGCCCTAATGACTGCATCCTCTACCGCGGTGCATACAAGGATCTGAACGCATGCCCGGTATGCGGTGCATTGCGGTATAAGATCAGACGAGATGACCCTGGTGATGTTGACGGCGAGCCCCTCAGGAAGAGGGTTCCTGCGAAGGTGATGTGGTATGCTCCTATAATACCACGGTTGAAACGTCTCTTCAGAAACGAAGAGCATGCCAAGTTGATGCGATGGCACAGTGAGAACCGAAAGAAATATGGGAAGTTGAGAGCACCCGCTGACGGGTCGCAGTGGAGAAAAATCAAGAGAAAGTACTGGGATGATTTTGCAAAGGACCCAAGGAATGTATGGTTTGCTTTAAGCGCGGATGGCATTAATCCTTTCGGGGAGCAGAGCAGCAATCACAGCACCTGGCCCATGACTCTATGTATGTATAACCTTCCTCCTTGGATGTGCATGAAGCGGAAGTTCATTATGATGCCAGTTCTCATCCAAGGCCCTAAGCAACCCAACAACAAAATTGATGTGTACCTAAGGCCATTAGTTGAAGAACTTTTACAGCTATGGAATGGAAACGGTGTACGTACGTGGGATGAGCACAGATAGGAGGAATTTAACCTTAAGGCGTTGCTGTTCGTGACCATCAACGATTGGCCCGCTCTCAGTAACCTTTCAGGACAGACAAACAAAGGATACCACGCATGCACGCACTGTTTAGATGACACTGAAAGTATATACCTGGACAAATGCAGGAAGAATGTGTACCTGGGCCATCGTCAATTTCTTCCGACCAACCATCAATGTTGAAAGAAAGGCAAGCATTTCAAAGGCGAGGCAGATCATTGGAAGAAGCCCTCCATGCGCACCGGTGATCACGTGCTTGCTATGGCCAATGATTTACACTACGTAATCTTTGGAAAGGGTCCCGGTGGACTAGCTGTTCCGAATGACACTGAGGGACACACACCCATGTGGAAGAAGAAATCTATATTTTGGGACCTACCCTACTGGAAAGACCTAGAGGTCCGCTCCTCAATCGACGTGATGCACATGACGAAGAACCTTTGCGTGAACCTGCTAGGCTTCTTGGGCGTGTATGGGAAGACAAAAGATACACCTGAGGCACGGGAGGATCTCCAACGTTTGCACGAAAAAGACGGCATGCCTCCGAAGCAGTATAAAGGTCCTGCCAGCTACGCTCTTACGAAAGAAGAGAAAGAAATCTTCTTTGAATGCCTGCTCAGTATGAAGGTCACGACTGGCTTCTTGTCGATTATAAAGGGAATAATAAATATGCCAGAGAAAAAGTTGCAGAACCTAAAGTCTCATGACTGCCACGTGATTATGATGCAACTGCTTCCGGTTGCATTGAGGGGGCTTCTACCAAAAAACGTCCGATTAGCCATTGTGAAGCTATGTGCATTCCTCAATGCAATCTCTCAGAAGGTGATCGATCCAGAAATCGTACCAAGGCTAAGGAGAGATGTGGCGCAATGTCTTGTCAGTTTCGAGCTGGTGTTCCCACCATCCTTCTTCAATATCATGACGCACGTCCTAGTTCATCTAGTCGACGAGATTGTCATCCTGGGGCCCGTATTTCTACACAATATGTTCCCCTTTGAGAGGTTCATGGGAGTCCTAAAGAAATATGTCCGTAACCGCGCTAGTCCAGAAGGAAGCATCTCCATGAGCCATCAAACAGAGGATGTTATCGGGTTTTGTGTTGACTTCATTCCTGGCCTTTAGAAGATAGGTCTCCCTAAATCGCGGTATGAGGGGAGACTGACTGGAAAAGGCACTCTTGGAAGAGACTCAATAATATGCAGGGACGGATATTCTTGGTCTCAAGCAAACTACATAGTTCTACAGAACTCTACCTTGGTGACCCCGTATGTCGATGAACACAAGAACAGTCTGCGCTCCAAACACCCGGAGCAGTGCGACGACTGGATTACATGTGAACACATCAGGACTTTCAGCAGTTGGTTGGAAACACGTCTCAGAGGTGACAACACTGTTTGTGATGAGTTGTACTTGTTGTCTAGGGGACCATCTTTGACTGTATTGACTTACAAAGGATACGAGATAAATGGGAATACATTTTACACAATCGCCCAAGATCAAAAGAGCACCAACCAAAGCAGCGGTGTCCGCTTTGATGCAGCAACCGAGAGCGGAAAGGACACATATTATGGTTACATAGTGGACATATGGGAACTTGACTACAGACCTGATTTTAAGGTCCCTTTGTTTAAGTGCAAATGGGTCAATCTGTTAGGCGGCGGGGTACAGGTAGACCCACAGTACGGAATGACAACAGTGGATCTGAAAAATCTTGGGTACACTGCCGAACCGTTCGTCCTAGCCAATGATGTGGCACAGGTTATCTATGTGAAGGACATGTCTACCAAACCGAGAAAAAGAAAAGATAAGGAAGCGAATACATCATACGATGAGCCAAAGCGCCACATAGTTCTTTCAGGAAAAAGGGACATCCTGGGAGTGGACGGCAAGACAAACATGTCTGAAGATTATGAAAAGTTTCATGAAATTCCTCCCTTCAATGTCAAGGCTGACCCAACCATCCTGATAAACAATGAAGATTATCCATGGTTACGGCGCAATAAGCAAATGACACAAGGGAAGAAAAAGTGAAGACTTTCTCCCGCAACTATTATGATGATACCATGCCAACTTTGTAACACACGAACATGCTACCATTGTCCGTTTTGTACATGCACATGCTATGTGGGTGAAATTATGATACCATCCCAACTTTCAACTTTTTTCAGAGTTCATTTGAAATTCTTTCATGTCTTATGGTTCGCCCCTGGCCCATGACCATCAGTCCCGATTTGTGCCAGAAACCGGGACTAAAGGGTTGGTCCTCGTTGCGGGCAGAGTTTAGTCCCACCTCGCCAACCGAAGGGGCCTCACACCGGTTTATAAGCCCTTCCCTCTCTGCCTTGTTGAGCTCCTCTCGAAGTGAAAATAGATGCCCTAATAGAGAAAAGTTTAACCTAAATTCATAGTGAATTTCTCTGAAATTCATAGAAATTTACTAGGAATTTAGGTTGAATTTTCTCTATAAGCGCATCTATTCTCATTTTTTAGTAAGTTAATCACAAACTTGTGATTCAAACAATTTTCAAAGAATTCAAATTTTAACTATTCAAATTTGAAACCTAATGGCACTAACAGAAATTTTATAATTTTTCTAAGACTAATGGCACTAACAGAAAGTTTATAATTTTGCTAACCTAAAAGCAAACAGAATTAAAAATTAAAGCAAAAAACAAAAGAAAATAAATAATGCAAAAAAAACAAAAAACAGGAAAAAACTATTTTTATAGTAAAGTTAATCACAAAATAAAATAAATAAAGCAACAAAGA
>NC_041380.1:602574903-602575702 GCF_002162155.2 Triticum dicoccoides | reverse complement strand
ATTTGAAAACTAATGGCACTAACAGAAAGTTTATAATTTTTCTAAAACTAATGGCACTAACAGAAAGTTTATAATTTTGCTAACCTAAAAGCAAACAGAATTAAAAATTAAAGCAAAAAACAAAAGAAAATAAATAATGCAAAAAACAAATCAAAAAAACAGGAAAAAACTATTTTTATAGTAAAGTTAATCACAAAATAAAATAAATAAAGCAACAAAGAAAACAAAAAAGCTAAAAAAGTGTTTTCAAATTTGAAAACTAATGGCATTAACAAAAAGTTTATAATTTTTCTAAAACTAAAAGCATAAAGAATTAAAAAATAAAGCAAAAAACAAAAGAAAATAAATAAAGCAACAAAAAACAAAAAAAAATGCCACCTACTAGGCCACCACGGCCTGAATACGACTAGAAACCCTACCATAGGCCAGGATTCAGGCCCGCAGTAGGCCCAGTAGGCCCACAGGCATTGCAGTGACAGATTAGGCCCGAAAGCCTGCAGTTGAGAGGAGCTCGGGAGGGTGGGCACGGCAGCGCTTATAAACCACTCCCGAGCCATCTCAAGTAGCGAGGTGGAACTAAACTTTTGGGCGCGGGGCAGCACAAGGCCATTGGTCCCGGTTGGTGGCACCAACCGTGACCAATGCCCCCCTTTAGTCCCGGTTGGTGCCACCAACCGGGACCAAAGGCCGCCGCTTCCCGCCCTTTGGGCTGGCGAAATCAGGCCTCTGGTCCTGGTTGGTGGCACCAACCGGGACTAAAGGGGGGCATTGGTCACGATTGGTGCCACGAACCGGGACC